>NC_142437.1:54287500-54312500 GCF_059453495.1 Arachis ipaensis | reverse complement strand
GCCATTACGGCTCGCCTTTAGGTGTCCTCCTCGGGATAACGTCATTTAAAGAACAAGAGTCAGCACAATGTAAAAAAAAAAAAAAAACTGAAGAAAAAACGGAAAAAAACTATGGAAAAAAAACCGGAGAAGCTTGGCAAAGATGAGCCCATTACAGCTCGCATTTAGGTGTCCTCCACGGGATAACGTCATTTAAAGAACGAGAGTCAGCACAACGTAAAAAAAAAAAAAAAAAAAACTGAAAAAAAAAACTGAAGAATAAACGAAAAAAAACTATGGAAAAAAAACCGGAGAAGCTTGCCAAAGATGAGGCCATTACGGCTCGCCTTTAGGTGTCCTCCTCGGGATAACGTCATTTAAAGAACAAGAGTCAGCACAATGTAAAAAAAAAAAAAAAAAAAAAAAAAAAAAACTGAAGAATAAACGGAAAAAAACTATGGATAAAAAACCGGAGAAGCTTGGCAAAGATGCCATTACGGCTCGCCTTTAGGTGTCCTCCTCGGGATAACGTCATTTAAAGAACAAGAGTCAACACAATGTAAAAAAAAAAAAAAAAACTGAAAAAAAAACTGAAGAAAAAACGGAAAAAAAACTATGGAAAAAAAAACGGAGAAGCTTGGCAAAGATGAGGCCATTACGGCTCGCCTTTAGGTGTCCTCCTCGGGATAACGTCATTTAAAGAACAAGAGTCAGCACAATGTAAAAAAAAAAAAAAAATGGAAAAAAACGGGAAAAAACTGTGAAAAAAAAACCGGAGGAGCTTGCCGAAGATGAGGCCATTACGGCTCGCCTTTAGGTGTCCTCCTCAGGATAGCGTCGTTTAAAGAACAAGAGTCAGCACAACGTAAAAAAAAAAAAAAACGGAAAAAAACTATGGAAAAAAAACCGGAGAAGCTTGCCAAAGATGAGGCCATTACGGCTCGCCTTTAGGTGTCCTCCTCGGGATAACGTCATTTAAAGAACAAGAGTCAGCACAATGTAAAAAAAAAAAAAAAAAAAAAACTGAAAAAAAAAACTGAAGAAAAAACGGAAAAAAACTATGGAAAAAAAACCGGAGAAGCTTGGCAAAGATGAGGGCATTACGGCTCGCCTTTAGGTGTCCTCCTCGGGATAACGTCATTTAAAGAACGAGAGTCAGCACAACGTAAAAAAAAATAAAAAATAAAAAATAAAAAATAAAAAAAACTGAAAAAAAAACTTAAGAATAAACGGAAAAAAACTATGGAAAAAAAACCGGAGAAGCTTGCCAAAGATGAGGCCATTACGGCTCGCCTTTAGGTGTCCTCCTCGGGATAACGTCATTTAAAGAACAAGAGTCAGAACAATGTAAAAAAAAAAAAAAAAAAAAAAACTGAAGAAAAAACGGAAAAAAACTATGGAAAAAAAACCGGAGAAGCTTGGCAAAGATGAGGCCATTACGGCTCGCCTTTAGGTGTCCTCCTCGGGATAACGTCATTTAAAGAACAAGAGTCAGCACAATGTAAAAAAAAAAAAAAAAAAAAAAAAAAAGGGAAAAAACTGTGGAAAAAAAAACCGGAGGAGCTTGCCGAAGATAAGGCCATTACGACTCGCCTTTAGGTGTCCTCCTCAGGATAGCGTCATTTAAAGAACGAGAGTCAGCACAACGTAAAAAAAAAAAAAACAAAAAAACAAAAAAACAAAAACAAAAAAACAAAAAAATTGAAAAAAAAAACGAAAAAAAACTATGGAAAAAAAACCGGAGAAGCTTGCCAAAGATGAGGCCATTGCGGGTCGCCTTTAGGTGTCCTCCTCGGGATAACGTCTTTTAAAGAACAAGAGTCAGCACAACGTAAAAAAAAAAAAAACTATGGAAAAAAAACCGGAGAAGCTTGCCAAAGATGAGGCCATTACGGCTCGCCTTTAGGTGTCCTCCTTGGGATAACGTCATTTAAAGAACAAGAGTCAGCACAGTGTAAAAAAAAAAAAAAAAAAACTGAAGAAAAAACGAAAAAAAATATGGTAAAAAAAACGGAGAAGCTTGCCAAAGATGAGGCCATTACGGCTCGCCTTTAGGTGTCCTCCTTGGGATAACGTCATTTATAGAACAAGAGTCAGCACAATGTAAAAAAAAAAAAAAAAAAAAAAAAAAAAAAAAAAAAAAAAACTGAAAAAAAAAACTGAAGAATAAACGGAAAAAAACTATGGAAAAAAAATCGGGGAAGCTTGCAAAAGATGAGGCCATTACGGCTCGCCTTTAGGTGTCCTCCTCGGGAAAACGTCATTTAAAGAACAAGAGTCAGCACAATGTAAAAAAAAAAAAAAAAAAAAAAAAAAAAAAAAACTGAAGAAAAAACGGAAAAAAACTATGGAAAAAAAACCGGAGAAGCTTGCCAAAGATGAGGCCATTACGGGTCGCCTTTAGGTGTCCTCCTCGGGATAACGTCATTTAAAGAACAAGAATCAGCACAACGTAAAAAAAAAAAATAAAAATAAAAAATAAAAAAATAACGGAAAAAAACTATGGAAAAAAAACCGGAGAAGCTTGCCAAAGATGAGGCCATTACGGCTCGCCTTTAGGTGTCCTCCTCGGGATAACGTCATTTAAAGAACAAGAGTTAACACAATGTAAAAAAAAAAAACTGAAGAAAAACTGAAGAAAAAACGGAAAAAAATATGGAAAAAAAACGGAGAAGCTTGCCAAAGATGAGGTCATTACGGCTCGCCTTTAGGTGTCCTCCTTGGGATAACGTCATTTAAAGAACAAGAGTCAGCACAATGAAAAAAAAAAACTGAAGAATAAACGGAAAAAAACTATGGAAAAAAAATCGGAGAAGCTTGCCAAAGATGAGGCCATTACGGCTCGCCTTTAGGTGTCCTCCTCGGGATAACGTCATTTAAAGAACAAGAGTCAGCACAATGTAAAAAAAAAAAAATAAAAAAATAAACTGAAGAAAAAACGGAAAAAAATAATGGAAAAAAAACCGGAGAAGCTTGGAAAAGATGAGGCCATTACGGCTCGCCTTTAGGTGTCCTCTTCGGGATAACGTCATTTAAAGAACAAGAGTCAGCACAATGTAAAAAAAAAATGAAAAAAAACGGAAAAAAATGGGGAAAAACTGTGGAAAAAAAAACCGGAGAAGCTTGCCAAAGATGAGGCCATTACGGGTCGCATTTAGGTGTCCTCCTCGGGATAATGTCATTTAAAGAACAAGAGTCAGCACAACGTAAAAAAAAAAAAAAAAAAAAAAAAAAAAAAAAAAAAAAAAAAAAAAAAAAAAAAAAAAAAAAAAAAACGGAAAAAAACTATGAAAAAAAACCGGAGAAGCTTGCCAAAGATGAGGCCATTACGGCTCGCCTTTAGGTGTCCTCCTCGGGATAACGTCATTTAAAGAACAAGAGTCAGCACAATGTAAAAAAAAAAAAAAAAAACTGAAGAAAAAACGGAAAAAAATATGGTAAAATAAACGGAGAAGCTTGCCAAAGATGAGGCCATTACGGCTCGCCTTTAGGTGTCCTCCTTGGGATAACGTCATTTAAAGAACAAGAGTCAGCACAATATATATATAAAAAAAAAAAAAAAAAAAAAAACGGAAGAATAAACGGAAAAAAACTATGGAAAAAAAATCGGGGAAGCTTGCAAAAGATGAGGCCATTACGGCTCGCCTTTAGGTGTCCTCCTCGGGAAAACGTCATTTAAAGAACAAGAGTCAGCACAATGTAAAAAAAAAAAAAAAAAAAAAAAAAAAAAAAAAAAAAAAAAAACTGAAAAAAAAACTGAAGAAAAAACGGAAAAAAACTATGGAAAAAAAAACGGAGAAGCTTGGCAAAGATGAGGGCATTACGGCTCGCCTTTAGGTGTCCTCCTCGGGATAACGTCATTTAAAGAACGAGAGTCAGCACAACGTAAAAAAAAATAAAAAATAAAAAATAAAAAATAAAAAAAAACTGAAAAAAAAAACTTAAGAATAAACGGAAAAAAACTATGGAAAAAAAACCGGAGAAGCTTGCCAAAGATGAGGCCATTACGGCTCGCCTTTAGGTGTCCTCCTCGGGATAACGTCATTTAAAGAACAAGAGTCAGCACAATGTAAAAAAAAAAAAAAAAAAAAAAAAAAAAAAAAAAAAAAAAAAAAAAAAAAAAAAAAAAAAAAAAAAACTGAAGAAAAAACGGAAAAAAACTATGGAAAAAAAACCGGAGAAGCTTGGCAAAGATGAGGCCATTACGGATCGCCTTTAGGTGTCCTCCTCGGGATAACGTCATTTAAAGAACAAGAGTCAGCACAATGTAAAAAAAAAAAAAAAAAAAAAAAAAAGGGAAAAAACTGTGGAAAAAAAAACCGGAGGAGCTTGCCGAAGATAAGGCCATTACGACTCGCCTTTAGGTGTCCTCCTCAGGATAGCGTCATTTAAAGAACGAGAGTCAGCACAACGTAAAAAAAAAAAAACAAAAAAACAAAAAAACAAAAAAACAAAAACAAAAAAACAAAAAAACTGAAAAAAAAAACGGAAAAAAACTATGGAAAAAAAACCGGAAAAGCTTGCCAAAGATGAGGCCATTGCGGGTCGCCTTTAGGTGTCCTCCTCGGGATAACGTCTTTTAAAGAACAAGAGTCAGCACAACGTAAAAAAAAAAAAAAAAAAAAAAAAAAAAAAAAACGGAAAAAAACTATGGAAAAAAAACCGGAGAAGCTTGCCAAAGATGAGCCCATTACGGCTCGCATTTAGGTGTCCTCCACGGGATAACGTCATTTAAAGAACGAGAGTCAGCACAACGTAAAAAAAAAAAAAAAAAAAAAAAAAAAAAACTGAAAAAAAAACTGAAGAATAAACGAAAAAAAACTATGGAAAAAAACCGGAGAAGCTTGCCAAAGATGAGGCAATTACGGCTCGCCTTTAGGTGTCCTCCTCGGGATAACGTCATTTAAAGAACAAGAGTCAGCACAATGTTAAAAAAAAAAAAAAAAAAAAAAAAAACTGAAGAATAAACCGAAAAAAACTATGGATAAAAAACCGGAGAAGCTTGGTAAAGATGAGGCCATTACGGCTCGCCTTTAGGTGTCCTCCTCGGGATAACGTCATTTAAAGAACAAGAGTCAACACAATGTAAAAAAAAAAAAAAAAAAAAACTGAAAAAAAAACTGAAGAAAAAACGGAAAAAAAACTATGGAAAAAAAACCGGAGAAGCTTGGCAAAGATGAGGCCATTACGGCTCGCCTTTAGGTGTCCTCCTCGGGATAATGTCATTTAAAGAACAAGAGTCAGCACAATGTAAAAAAAAAAAAAAAAAAAAAAACGGAAAAAAACGGGAAAAAACTGTGAAAAAAAAAACCGGAGGAGCTTGCCGAAGATGAGGCCATTACGGCTCGCCTTTAGGTGTCCTCCTCAGGATAGCGTCGTTTAAAGAACGAGAGTCAGCACAACGTAAAAAAAAAAAAAAAAAAAAAAAAAAAAAAAAAAAAAAAAAAAACGGAAAAAAACTATGGAAAAAAAACCGGAGAAGCTTGCCAAAGATGAGGCCATTACGGGTCGCCTTTAGGTGTCCTCCTCGGGATAACGTCATTTAAAGAACAAGAGTCAGCACAACGTAAAAAAAAAAAAAAAAAAAAACTAAAAAAAAACGGAAAAAAACTATGGAAAATAAAACCGGAGAAGCTTGGCAAAGATGAGGCCATTACGGCTCGCCTTTAGGTGTCCTGCTCGGGATAACGTCATTTAAAGAACGAGAGTCAGCACAACGTAAATAAAAAAAAAAAAAAAACGGAAAAAAACTATGGAAAAAAAACCGGAGAAGCTTGCCAAAGTTGAGGCCATTACGGCTCGCCTTTAAGTGTCCTCCTCGGGATAACGTCATTTAAAGAACAAGAGTCAGCACAATGTAAAAAAAAAAATTGAAAAAAAAACTGAAGAAAAAACGGAAAAAAAAACTATGGAAAAAAAAATCGGAGAAGCTTGGCAAAGATGAGGCCATTACGGCTCGCCTTTAGGTGTCCTCCTCGGGATAACGTCATTTAAAGAACAAGAGTCAGCACAATGTATAAAAAAAAAAAAAAAAAAGAAAAAAAAACTGAAAAAAACGGAAAAAAACGGGAAAAAACTGTGGAAAAAAAACCGGAGGAGCTTGCTGAAGATGAGGCCATTACGGCTCGCCTTTAGGTGTCCTCCTCAGGATAGCGTCGTTTAAAGAACGAGACTCAGCACAACGTAATTATAAAAAAAAAAAAAAAACGGAAAAAAACTATGGAAAAAAAACCGGAGAAGCTTGCCAAAGATGAGGCCAATACGGCTCGCCTTTAGGTGTCCTCCTCGGGATAACGTCATTTAAAGAACAAGAGTCAGCACAATGTAAAAAAAAAAAAAAATTGAAAAAAAAACTGAAGAAAAAACGGAAAAAAAACTATGGAAAAAAAACCGAAGAAGCTTGGCAAAGATGAGGCCATTACGGCTCGCCTTTAGGTGTCCTCCTCGGGATAACGTCATTTAAAGAACGAGAGTCAACACAATGTAAAAAAAAAAAAAAAAAAAAAAAAAAAAAAAAAAAGAAAAAAAAAACTGAAAAAAAAACGGAAAAAAACGGGAAAAAACTGTGGAAAAAAAAACCGGAGGAGCTTGCTGAAGATGAGGCCATTACGGCTCGCCTTTAGGTGTCCTCCTCAGGATAGCGTCGTTTAAAGAACGAGAGTCAGCACAACGTAAAAAAAAAAAAAAAAAAAAAAAAAAAAAAAAAAGAAAAAAAAAACTGAAAAAAAAAGGAAAAAAACGGGAAAAAACTGTGGAAAAAAAAACCGGAGGAGCTTGCCGAAGATGAGGCCATTACGGCTCGCCTTTAGGTGTCCTCCTCGGGATAACGTCATTTAAAGAACAAGAGTCAGCACAATGTAAAAGAAAAAAAAAACTGAAGAAAAAACGGAAAAAAATATGGAAAAAAAAAACGGAGAAGCTTGCCAAAGATGAGGCCATTACGGCTCGCCTTTAGGTGTCCTCCTTGGGATAACGTCATTTAAAGAACAAGAGTCAGCACAATGAAAAAAAAAAAAAAACTGAAAAAAAAAACTGAAGAATAAACGGAAAAAAACTATGGAAAAAAAATCCGGGAAGCTTGCAAAAGATGAGGCCATTACGGCTCGCCTTTAGGTGTCCTCCTCGGGAAAACGTCATTTAAAGAACAAGAGTCAGCACAATGTAAAAAAAAAAAAAAAAAAAAAAAACTGAAAAAAAAATGAAGAAAAAACGGAAAAAAACTATGGAAAAAAAACCGGAGAAGCTTGGCAAAGATGAGGCCATTACGGCTCGCCTTTAGGTGTCCTGCTCGGGATAACGTCATTTAAAGAACGAGAGTCAGCACAACGTAAATAAAAAAAAAAAAGGGAAAAAAACTATGGAAAAAAAACCGGAGAAGCTTGCTGAAGATGAGGCCATTACGGCTCGCCTTTAGGTTTCCTCCTCAGGATAGCGTCGTTTAAAGAACGAGAGTCAGCAGAACGTAAAAAAAAAAAAAAAAAAAAAAAAAAAAAAAAAAAAAAAAAAAAACGGAAAAAAACTATGGAAAAAAAACCGGAGAAGCTTGCCAAAGATGAGGCCATTACGGCTCGCCTTTAGGTGTCCTCCTCGGGATAACGTCATTTAAAGAACAAGAGTCAGCACAATGTAAAAAAAAAAAAAAAAAAAACTGAAGAAAAAACGGAAAAAAACTATGGAAAAAAAACAGGAGAAGCTTGGCAAAGATGAGGCCATTACGGCTCTCCTTTAGGTGTCCTCCTCGGGATAACGTCATTTAAAGAACAAGAGTCAGCACAATGTAAAAAAAAAAAAAAAAAATTGAAAAAAAAAACTGAAGAAAAAACGGAAAAAAAACTATGGAAAAAAAACCGGAGAAGCTTGGCAAAGATGAGGCCATTACGGCTCGCCTTTAGGTGTCCTCCTCGGGATAACGTCATTTAAAGAACAAGAGTCAGCACAATGTATAAAAAAAAAAAAAATGAAAAAAAACGGAAAAAAACGGGAAAAAACTGTGGAAAAAAAAACCGGAGGAGCTTGCTGAAGATGAGGCCATTACGGCTCGCCTTTAGGTGTCCTCCTCAGGATGGCGTCGTTTAAAGAACGAGACTCAGCACAACGTAATTAAAAAAAAAAAAAAAAAACGGAAAAAAACTATGGAAAAAAAACCGGAGAAGCTTGCCAAAGATGAGGCCATTACGGCTCGCCTTTAGGTGTCCTCTTCGGGATAACGTCATTTAAAGAACAAGAGTCAGCACAATGTAAAAAAACTATGGAAAAAAAACCGAAGAAAAAACGGAAAAAAAACGGAAGAAAAAACGGAAAAAAAACTATGGAAAAAAAACCGAAGAAGCTTGGCAAAGATGAGGCCATTACGGCTCGCCTTTAGGTGTCCTCCTCGGGATAACGTCATTTAAAGAACAAGAGTCAGCACAATGTAAAAAAAAAAAAATAATAATAATAAAAAAAAAAAAAAAAACTGAAAAAAAACGGAAAAAAACGGGAAAAAACTGTGGAAAAAAAACCGGAGGTGCTTGCTGAAGATGAGGCCATTACGGCTCGCCTTTAGGTGTCCTCCTCAGGATAGCGTCGTTTAAAGAACGAGAGTCAGCACAACGTAAAAAAAAAAAAAAAAAAAAAAAAAAAAAAAAAAAAAAAAAAAAAAAAACGGAAAAAAACTATGGAAAAAAAACCGGAGAAGCTTGGCAAAGATGAGGCCATTACGGCTCGCCTTTAGGTGTCCTCTTCGGGATAACGTCATTTAAAGAACAAGAGTCAGCACAATGTAAAAAAAAAAATGAAAAAAAACGGAAAAAAACGGGAAAAAACTGTGGAAAAAAAACCGGAGGAGCTTGCCGAAGATGAGGCCATTACGGCTCGCCTTTAGGTGTCCTCCTCGGGATAACGTCATTTAAAGAACAAGAGTCAGCACAATGTAAAAAAAAAAAAAAAAAAAAACTGAAGAAAAAACGGAAAAAAATATGGAAAAAAAAAACGGAGAACCTTGCCAAAGATGAGGCCATTACGGCTCGCCTTTAGGTCTCCTCCTTGGGATAACGTCATTTAAAGAACAAGAGTCAGCACAATGAAAAAAAAAAAAAAAAAACTGAAAAAAAAAACTGAAGAATAAACGGAAAAAAACTATGGAAAAAAAATCGGGGAAGCTTGCAAAAGATGAGGCCATTACGGCTCGCCTTTAGGTGTCCTCCTCGGGAAAACGTCATTTAAAGAACAAGAGTCAGCACAATGTAAAAAAAAAAAAAAATGAAAAAAAAACTGAAGAAAAAACGGAAAAAAACTATGGAAAAAAAACCGGAGAAGCTTGGCAAAGATGAGGCCATTACGGCTCGCCTTTAGGTGTCCTCCTCGGGATAACGTCATTTAAAGAACGAGAGTCAGCACAACGTAAAAAAAAATAAAAAATAAAAAATAAAAAATAAAAAAAAATGAAAAAAAAACTTAAGAATAAACGGAAAAAAACTATGGAAAAAAAACCGGAGAAGCTTGCCAAATATGAGGCCATTAAGGCTCGCCTTTAGGTGTCCATCTCGGGATAACGTCATTTAAAGAACAAGAGTCAGCACAATGTAAAAAAAAAAAAAAAAAAAAAAACTGAAGAAAAAACGGAAAAAAACTATGGAAAAAAAAAACTGAAAAAAAAAACTGAAGAAAAAACGGAAAAAAACTATGGAAAAAAACCGGAGAAGCTTGCCAAAGATGAGGCCATTACGGGTCGCCTTTAGGTGTCCTCCTCGGGATAACGTCATTTAAAGAACAAGAGTCAGCACAAGGTAAAAAAAAAAAAAAAAAAAAAAAAAAAAAAAAAAAAAAAAAAAAAAAAAAAAAAAAACGGAAAAAAACTATGGAAAAAAAACGGAGAAGCTTACCAAAGATGAGGCCATTACGGCTCGCCTTTAGGTGTCCTCCTCGGGATAACGTCATTTAAAGAACAAGAGTCAGCACAATGTAAAAAAAAAAAAAAAATTGAAAAAAAAAACTGAAGAAAAAACGGAAAAAAAACTATGGAAAAAAAACCGGAGAAGCTTGGCAAAGATGAGGCCATTACGGCTCGCCTTTAGGTGTCCACCTCGGGATAACGTCATTTAAAGAACAAGAGTCAGCACAATGTAAAAAAAAAAAAAAAAAAAAAAAAAACTGAAAAAAACGGAAAAAAACGGGAAAAAACTGTGGAAAAAAAAACCGGAGGAGCTTGCTGAAGATGAGGCCATTACGGCTCGCCTTTAGGTGTCCTCCTCAGGATAGCGTCGTTTAAAGAACGAGACTCAGCACAACGTAATTAAAAAAAAAAATGAAAAAAAACTATGGAAAAAAAACCGGAGAAGCTTGCCAAAGATGAGGCCATTACGGCTCGCCTTTAGGTGTCCTCCTCGGGATAACGTCATTTAAAGAACAAGAGTCAGCACAATGTAAAAAAAAAAAAAAAAAAAATTGAAAAAAAAACTGAAGAAAAAACGGAAAAAAAACTATGGAAAAAAAACCGAAGAAGCTTGGCAAAGATGAGGCCATTACGGCTCGCCTTTAGGTGTCCTCTTCGGGATAACGTCATTTAAAGAACGAGAGTCAACACAATGTAAAAAAAAAAAAATGAAAAAAAACGGAAAAAAACGGGAAAAAACTGTGGAAAAAAAACCGGAGGAGCTTGCCGAAGATGAGGCCATTACGGCTCGCCTTTAGTTGTCCTCCTCGGGATAACGTCATTTAAAGAACAAGAGTCAGCACAATGTAAAAGAAAAAAAAAACTGAAGAAAAAATGGAAAAAAATATGGAAAAAAAAAACGGAGAAGCTTGCCAAAGATGAGGCCATTACGGCTCGCCTTTAGGTGACCTCCTTGGGATAACGTCATTTAAAGAACAAGAGTGAGCACAATGAAAAAAAAAAAAAAAAAAAACTGAAGAATAAACGGAAAAAAACTATGGAAAAAAAATCGGAGAAGCTTGCCAAAGATGAGGCCATTACGGCTCGCCTTTAGGTGTCCTCGTCGGGATAACGTCATTTAAAGAACAAGAGTTAGCACAATGTATAAAAAAAAAAAAAAAAAAAAACTGAAGAAAAAACGGAAAAAAATATGGAAAAAAAAAACGGAGAAGCTTGCCAAGGATGAGGCCATTACGGCTCGCCTTTAGGTGTCCTCCTCAGGATAGCGTCGTTTAAAGAACGAGAGTCAGGACAACGTAAAAAAAAAAAAAAAAAACGGAAAAAAACTATGGAAAAAAACCGGAGAAGCTTGCCAAAGATGAGGCCATTACGGGTCGCCTTTAGGTGTTCTCCTCGGGATAACGTCATTTAAAGAACAAGAGTCAGCACAACGTATAAAAAAAAAAAAAAAAAAAAAAAAAAAAAAAAAAAAAAAAAAAAAAAAAAAAAAAAAACTGAAAAAAAAAACTTAAGAAAAAACGGAAAAAAAAACTATGGAAAAAAAACCGGAGAAGCTTGCCAAAGATGAGGCCATTACGGCTCGCCTTTAGGTGTCCTCCTCGGGATAACGTCATTTAAAGAACGAGAGTCAGCACAACGTAAAAAAAAATAAGAAATAAAAAATAAAAAATAAAAAAAAACTGAAAAAAAAACTTAAGAATAAACGGAAAAAACTATGGAAAAAAAACCGGAGAAGCTTGCCAAAGATGAGGCCATTATGGCTCGCCTTTAGGTGTCCTCCTCGGGATAACGTCATTTAAAGAACAAGAGTCATCACAATGTAAAAAAAAAAAAAAAAAAAAAAAAAAAAAAAAAAAAAAAAAAAAAAAAACTGAAGAAAAAACGGAAAAAAAACTATGGAAAAAAAACCGGAGAAGCTTGGCAAAGATGAGGCCATTACGGCTCGCCTTTAGGTGTCCTCCTCGGGATAACGTCATTTAAAGAACAAGAGTCAGCACAATGTAAAAAAAAAAAAAAAAAAAAAAAACTGAAAAAAAACGGAAAAAAACGGGAAAAAACTGTGGAAAAAAAAACCGGAGGAGCTTGCTGAAGATGAGGCCATTACGGCTCGCCTTTAGGTGTCCTCCTCAGGATAGCGTCGTTTAAAGAACGAGACTCAGCACAACGTAATTAAAAAAAAAAATGGAAAAAAACTATGGAAAAAAAACCGGAGAAGCTTGCCAAAGATGAGGCCATTACGGCTCGCCTTTAGGTGTCCTCCTCGGGATAACGTCATTTAAAGAACAAGAGTCAGCACAATGTAAAAAAAAAAAAAAAAAAAAAAAAAAAAAAAAAAAAAAAACTGACAAAAAAAACTGAAGAAAAAACGGAAAAAAACTATGGAAAATAAACCGGAGAAGCTTGGCAAAGATGAGGCCATTACGGCTCGCCTTTAGGTGTCCTCCATTCGGGATAACGTCATTTAAAGAATAAGAGTCAGCACAATGTAAAAAAAAAAAAAAAAAACGGAAAAAAACTATGGAAAAAAAACCGGAGAAGCTTGCCAAAGATGAGGCCATTACGGCTCGCCTTTAGGTGTCCTCCTCGGGATAACGTCATTTAAAGAACAAGAGTCAGCACAATGTAAAAAAAAAAAAAAAAAAAAAAAAAAAAAAAAAAAAAAAAAAAAAAAAAACTGACAAAAAAAACTGAAGAAAAAACGGAAAAAAACTATGGAAAAAAAACCGGAGAAGCTTGGCAAAGATGAGGCCATTACGGCTCGCCTTTAGGTGTCCTCCATTCGGGATAACGTCATTTAAAGAATAAGAGTCAGCACAATGTAAAAAAAAAAAAAAAAAAAACGGAAAAAAACTATGGAAAAAAAACCGGAGAAGCTTGCCAAAGATGAGGCCATTACGGCTCGCCTTTAGGTGTCCTCCTCGGGATAACGTCATTTAAAGAACAAGAGTCAGCACAATGTAAAAAAAAAAAAAAAAAAAAAAAAAAAAAAAAAAAAAAAAAAACTGAAGAAAAAACGGAAAAAAATATGGAAAAAGAAACGGAGAAGCTTGCCAAAGATGAGGCCATTACGGCTCGCCTTTAGGTGTCCTCCTTGGGATAACGTCATTTAAAGAACAAGAGTCAGCACAATGAAAAAAAAAAAAAAAAAACTGAAGAATAAACGGAAAAAAAACTATGGAAAAAAAACCAGAGAACCTTGCCAAAGATGAGGCCATTACGGCTCGCCTTTAGGTGTCCTCCTCGGGATAACGTCATTTAAAGAACAAGAGTCAGCACAACGTAAAAAAAAAAAAAAAAAAAAAAAAAAAAAAAAAAAAGATGAGGCCATTACGGCTCGCCTTTAGATGTCCTCCTCGGGATAACGTCATTTAAAGAACGAGAGTCAGCACAACGCAAAAAAAAAATAAAAAATAAAAAATAAAAAATAAAAAAAACTGAAAAAAAAACTTAAGAATAAACGGAAAAAAACTATGGAAAAAAAACCGGAGAAGCTTGCCAAATATGAGGCCATTAAGGCTCGCCTTTAGGTGTCCATCTCGGGATAACGTCATTTAAAGAACAAGAGTCAGCACAATGTAAAAAAAAAAAAAAAAAAAAAACTGAAGAAAAAACGGAAAAAAACTATGGAAAAAAAAAACTGAAAAAAAAAACTGAAGAAAAAACGGAAAAAAACTATGGAAAAAAACCGGAGGAGCTTGCTGAAGATGAGGCCATTACGGCTCGCCTTTAGGTGTCCTCCTCAGGATAGCGTCGTTTAAAGAACGAGACTCAGCACAACGTAATTATAAAAAAAAAAAAAAAACGGAAAAAAACTATGGAAAAAAAACCGGAGAAGCTTGCCAAAGATGAGGCCAATACGGCTCGCCTTTAGGTGTCCTCCTCGGGATAACGTCATTTAAAGAACAAGAGTCAGCACAATGTAAAAAAAAAAAAAATTGAAAAAAAAACTGAAGAAAAAACGGAAAAAAAACTATGGAAAAAAAACCGAAGAAGCTTGGCAAAGATGAGGCCATTACGGCTCGCCTTTAGGTGTCCTCCTCGGGATAACGTCATTTAAAGAACGAGAGTCAACACAATGTAAAAAAAAAAAAAAAAAAAAAAAAAAAAAAAGAAAAAAAAAACTGAAAAAAAAACGGAAAAAAACGGGAAAAAACTGTGGAAAAAAAAACCGGAGGAGCTTGCTGAAGATGAGGCCATTACGGCTCGCCTTTAGGTGTCCTCCTCAGGATAGCGTCGTTTAAAGAACGAGAGTCAGCACAACGTAAAAAAAAAAAAAAAAAAAAAAAAAAAGAAAAAAAAAACTGAAAAAAAAACGGAAAAAAACGGGAAAAAACTGTGGAAAAAAAAACCGGAGGAGCTTGCCGAAGATGAGGCCATTACGGCTCGCCTTTAGGTGTCCTCCTCGGGATAACGTCATTTAAAGAACAAGAGTCAGCACAATGTAAAAGAAAAAAAAAACTGAAGAAAAAACGGAAAAAAATATGGAAAAAAAAAACGGAGAAGCTTGCCAAAGATGAGGCCATTACGGCTCGCCTTTAGGTGTCCTCCTTGGGATAACGTCATTTAAAGAACAAGAGTCAGCACAATGAAAAAAAAAAAAAAACTGAAAAAAAAAACTGAAGAATAAACGGAAAAAAACTATGGAAAAAAAATCCGGGAAGCTTGCAAAAGATGAGGCCATTACGGCTCGCCTTTAGGTGTCCTCCTCGGGAAAACGTCATTTAAAGAACAAGAGTCAGCACAATGTAAAAAAAAAAAAAAAAAAAAAAACTGAAAAAAAAAATGAAGAAAAAACGGAAAAAAACTATGGAAAAAAAACCGGAGAAGCTTGGCAAAGATGAGGCCATTACGGCTCGCCTTTAGGTGTCCTGCTCGGGATAACGTCATTTAAAGAACGAGAGTCAGCACAACGTAAATAAAAAAAAAAAAGGGAAAAAAACTATGGAAAAAAAACCGGAGAAGCTTGCTGAAGATGAGGCCATTACGGCTCGCCTTTAGGTTTCCTCCTCAGGATAGCGTCGTTTAAAGAACGAGAGTCAGCAGAACGTAAAAAAAAAAAAAAAAAAAAAAAAAAAAAAAAAAAAAAAAACGGAAAAAAACTATGGAAAAAAAACCGGAGAAGCTTGCCAAAGATGAGGCCATTACGGCTCGCCTTTAGGTGTCCTCCTCGGGATAACGTCATTTAAAGAACAAGAGTCAGCACAATGTAAAAAAAAAAAAAAAAAAAACTGAAGAAAAAACGGAAAAAAACTATGGAAAAAAAACAGGAGAAGCTTGGCAAAGATGAGGCCATTACGGCTCTCCTTTAGGTGTCCTCCTCGGGATAACGTCATTTAAAGAACAAGAGTCAGCACAATGTAAAAAAAAAAAAAAAAAATTGAAAAAAAAAACTGAAGAAAAAACGGAAAAAAAACTATGGAAAAAAAACCGGAGAAGCTTGGCAAAGATGAGGCCATTACGGCTCGCCTTTAGGTGTCCTCCTCGGGATAACGTCATTTAAAGAACAAGAGTCAGCACAATGTATAAAAAAAAAAAAATGAAAAAAAACGGAAAAAAACGGGAAAAAACTGTGGAAAAAAAAACCGGAGGAGCTTGCTGAAGATGAGGCCATTACGGCTCGCCTTTAGGTGTCCTCCTCAGGATGGCGTCGTTTAAAGAACGAGACTCAGCACAACGTAATTAAAAAAAAAAAAAAAAACGGAAAAAAACTATGGAAAAAAAACCGGAGAAGCTTGCCAAAGATGAGGCCATTACGGCTCGCCTTTAGGTGTCCTCTTCGGGATAACGTCATTTAAAGAACAAGAGTCAGCACAATGTAAAAAAACGATGGAAAAAAAACCGAAGAAAAAACGGAAAAAAAATGGAAGAAAAAACGGAAAAAAAACTATGGAAAAAAAACCGAAGAAGCTTGGCAAAGATGAGGCCATTACGGCTCGCCTTTAGGTGTCCTCCTCGGGATAACGTCATTTAAAGAACAAGAGTCAGCACAATGTAAAAAAAAAAAAATAATAATAATAAAAAAAAAAAAAAAAACTGAAAAAAAACGGAAAAAAACGGGAAAAAACTGTGGAAAAAAAACCGGAGGTGCTTGCTGAAGATGAGGCCATTACGGCTCGCCTTTAGGTGTCCTCCTCAGGATAGCGTCGTTTAAAGAACGAGAGTCAGCACAACGTAAAAAAAAAAAAAAAAAAAAAAAAAAAAAAAAAAAAAAAAAAAAAAAAAAAAAAAAAAAAAAAAAAAAAACGGAAAAAAACTATGGAAAAAAAACCGGAGAAGCTTGGCAAAGATGAGGCCATTACGGCTCGCCTTTAGGTGTCCTCTTCGGGATAACGTCATTTAAAGAACAAGAGTCAGCACAATGTAAAAAAAAAAAATGAAAAAAAACGGAAAAAAACGGGAAAAAACTGTGGAAAAAAACCGGAGGAGCTTGCCGAAGATGAGGCCATTACGGCTCGCCTTTAGGTGTCCTCCTCGGGATAACGTCATTTAAAGAACAAGAGTCAGCACAATGTAAAAAAAAAAAAAAAAAAAAACTGAAGAAAAAACGGAAAAAAATATGGAAAAAAAAAACGGAGAACCTTGCCAAAGATGAGGCCATTACGGCTCGCCTTTAGGTCTCCTCCTTGGGATAACGTCATTTAAAGAACAAGAGTCAGCACAATGAAAAAAAAAAAAAAAAACTGAAAAAAAAAACTGAAGAATAAACGGAAAAAAACTATGGAAAAAAAATCGGGGAAGCTTGCAAAAGATGAGGCCATTACGGCTCGCCTTTAGGTGTCCTCCTCGGGAAAACGTCATTTAAAGAACAAGAGTCAGCACAATGTAAAAAAAAAAAAAAAATGAAAAAAAAACTGAAGAAAAAACGGAAAAAAACTATGGAAAAAAAACCGGAGAAGCTTGGCAAAGATGAGGCCATTAGGGCTCGCCTTTAGGTGTCCTCCTCGGGATAACGTCATTTAAAGAACGAGAGTCAGCACAACGTAAAAAAAAATAAAAAATAAAAAATAAAAAATAAAAAAAACTGAAAAAAAAACTTAAGAATAAACGGAAAAAAACTATGGAAAAAAAACCGGAGAAGCTTGCCAAATATGAGGCCATTAAGGCTCGCCTTTAGGTGTCCATCTCGGGATAACGTCATTTAAAGAACAAGAGTCAGCACAATGTAAAAAAAAAAAAAAAAAAAAACTGAAGAAAAAACGGAAAAAAACTATGGAAAAAAAAAACTGAAAAAAAAAACTGAAGAAAAAACGGAAAAAAACTATGGAAAAAAACCGGAGAAGCTTGCCAAAGATGAGGCCATTACGGGTCGCCTTTAGGTGTCCTCCTCGGGATAACGTCATTTAAAGAACAAGAGTCAGCACAAGGTAAAAAAAAAAAAAAAAAAAAAAAAAAAAAAAAAAAAAAAACGGAAAAAAACTATGGAAAAAAAACGGAGAAGCTTACCAAAGATGAGGCCATTACGGCTCGCCTTTAGGTGTCCTCCTCGGGATAACGTCATTTAAAGAACAAGAGTCAGCACAATGTAAAAAAAAAAAAAAATTGAAAAAAAAAACTGAAGAAAAAACGGAAAAAAAACTATGGAAAAAAAACCGGAGAAGCTTGGCAAAGATGAGGCCATTACGGCTCGCCTTTAGGTGTCCACCTCGGGATAACGTCATTTAAAGAACAAGAGTCAGCACAATGTAAAAAAAAAAAAAAAAAAAAAAAACTGAAAAAAACGGAAAAAAACGGGAAAAAACTGTGGAAAAAAAAACCGGAGGAGCTTGCTGAAGATGAGGCCATTACGGCTCGCCTTTAGGTGTCCTCCTCAGGATAGCGTCGTTTAAAGAACGAGACTCAGCACAACGTAATTAAAAAAAAAAATGAAAAAAAACTATGGAAAAAAAACCGGAGAAGCTTGCCAAAGATGAGGCCATTACGGCTCGCCTTTAGGTGTCCTCCTCGGGATAACGTCATTTAAAGAACAAGAGTCAGCACAATGTAAAAAAAAAAAAAAAATTGAAAAAAAAACTGAAGAAAAAACGGAAAAAAAACTATGGAAAAAAAACCGAAGAAGCTTGGCAAAGATGAGGCCATTACGGCTCGCCTTTAGGTGTCCTCTTCGGGATAACGTCATTTAAAGAACGAGAGTCAACACAATGTAAAAAAAAAAAAAATGAAAAAAAACGGAAAAAAACGGGAAAAAACTGTGGAAAAAAAACCGGAGGAGCTTGCCGAAGATGAGGCCATTACGGCTCGCCTTTAGTTGTCCTCCTCGGGATAACGTCATTTAAAGAACAAGAGTCAGCACAATGTAAAAGAAAAAAAAAACTGAAGAAAAAATGGAAAAAAATATGGAAAAAAAAAACGGAGAAGCTTGCCAAAGATGAGGCCATTACGGCTCGCCTTTAGGTGACCTCCTTGGGATAACGTCATTTAAAGAACAAGAGTGAGCACAATGAAAAAAAAAAAAAAAAAAAAACTGAAGAATAAACGGAAAAAAACTATGGAAAAAAAATCGGAGAAGCTTGCCAAAGATGAGGCCATTACGGCTCGCCTTTAGGTGTCCTCGTCGGGATAACGTCATTTAAAGAACAAGAGTTAGCACAATGTATAAAAAAAAAAAAAAAAAAAAACTGAAGAAAAAACGGAAAAAAATATGGAAAAAAAAAACGGAGAAGCTTGCCAAGGATGAGGCCATTACGGCTCGCCTTTAGGTGTCCTCCTCAGGATAGCGTCGTTTAAAGAACGAGAGTCAGGACAACGTAAAAAAAAAAAAAAAAACGGAAAAAAACTATGGAAAAAAACCGGAGAAGCTTGCCAAAGATGAGGCCATTACGGGTCGCCTTTAGGTGTTCTCCTCGGGATAACGTCATTTAAAGAACAAGAGTCAGCACAACGTATAAAAAAAAAAAAAAAAAAAAAAAAAAAAAAAAAAAAAAAAAAAAAAAAAACTGAAAAAAAAAACTTAAGAAAAAACGGAAAAAAAAACTATGGAAAAAAAACCGGAGAAGCTTGCCAAAGATGAGGCCATTACGGCTCGCCTTTAGGTGTCCTCCTCGGGATAACGTCATTTAAAGAACGAGAGTCAGCACAACGTAAAAAAAAATAAGAAATAAAAAATAAAAAATAAAAAAAAACTGAAAAAAAAACTTAAGAATAAACGGAAAAAACTATGGAAAAAAAACCGGAGAAGCTTGCCAAAGATGAGGCCATTACGGCTCGCCTTTAGGTGTCCTCCTCGGGATAACGTCATTTAAAGAACAAGAGTCAGCACAATGTAAAAAAAAAAAAAAAAAAAAAAAAAAAAAAAAAAAAAAAAAAAAAAAAAAAAAAAACTGAAGAAAAAACGGAAAAAAAACTATGGAAAAAAAACCGGAGAAGCTTGGCAAAGATGAGGCCATTACGGCTCGCCTTTAGGTGTCCTCCTCGGGATAACGTCATTTAAAGAACAAGAGTCAGCACAATGTAAAAAAAAAAAAAAAAAAAAAACTGAAAAAAACGGAAAAAAACGGGAAAAAACTGTGGAAAAAAAAACCGGAGGAGCTTGCTGAAGATGAGGCCATTACGGCTCGCCTTTAGGTGTCCTCCTCAGGATAGCGTCGTTTAAAGAACGAGACTCAGCACAACGTAATTAAAAAAAAAATGGAAAAAAACTATGGAAAAAAAACCGGAGAAGCTTGCCAAAGATGAGGCCATTACGGCTCGCCTTTAGGTGTCCTCCTCGGGATAACGTCATTTAAAGAACAAGAGTCAGCACAATGTAAAAAAAAAAAAAAAAAAAAAAAAAAAAAAAAAAAAAAAAAAAAACTGACAAAAAAAACTGAAGAAAAAACGGAAAAAAACTATGGAAAAAAAACCGGAGAAGCTTGGCAAAGATGAGGCCATTACGGCTCGCCTTTAGGTGTCCTCCATTCGGGATAACGTCATTTAAAGAATAAGAGTCAGCACAATGTAAAAAAAAAAAAAAAAAAAACGGAAAAAAACTATGGAAAAAAAACCGGAGAAGCTTGCCAAAGATGAGGCCATTACGGCTCGCCTTTAGGTGTCCTCCTCGGGATAACGTCATTTAAAGAACAAGAGTCAGCACAATGTAAAAAAAAAAAAAAAAAAAAAAAAAAAAAAAAAAAAAAAAAAAAAAAAAAAAAAAAAAAAACTGACAAAAAAAACTGAAGAAAAAACGGAAAAAAAACTATGGAAAAAAAACCGGAGAAGCTTGGCAAAGATGAGGCCATTACGGCTCGCCTTTAGGTGTCCTCCATTCGGGATAACGTCATTTAAAGAATAAGAGTCAGCACAATGTAAAAAAAAAAAAAAAAAAAACGGAAAAAAACTATGGAAAAAAAACCGGAGAAGCTTGCCAAAGATGAGGCCATTACGGCTCGCCTTTAGGTGCCCTCCTCGGGATAACGTCATTTAAAGAACAAGAGTCAGCACAATGTAAAAAAAAAAAAAAAAAAAAAAAAAAAAAAAAAAAAAAAAAAAAAAAAAACTGAAGAAAAAACGGAAAAAAATATGGAAAAAGAAACGGAGAAGCTTGCCAAAGATGAGGCCATTACGGCTCGCCTTTAGGTGTCCTCCTTGGGATAACGTCATTTAAAGAACAAGAGTCAGCACAATGAAAAAAAAAAAAAAAAACTGAAGAATAAACGGAAAAAAAACTATGGAAAAAAAACCAGAGAACCTTGCCAAAGATGAGGCCATTACGGCTCGCCTTTAGGTGTCCTCCTCGGGATAACGTCATTTAAAGAACAAGAGTCAGCACAACGTAAAAAAAAAAAAAAAAAAAAAAAAAAAAAAAAGATGAGGCCATTACGGCTCGCCTTTAGATGTCCTCCTCGGGATAACGTCATTTAAAGAACGAGAGTCAGCACAACGCAAAAAAAAAATAAAAAATAAAAAATTAAAAATAAAAAAAACTGAAAAAAAAAACTTAAGAATAAACGGAAAAAAACTATGGAAAAAAAACCGGAGAAGCTTGGCAAAGATGAGGCCATTACGGCTCGCCTTTAGGTGTCCTCCATTCGGGATAACGTCATTTAAAGAATAAGAGTCAGCACAATGTAAAAAAAAAAAAAAAAAAAAACGGAAAAAAACTATGGAAAAAAAACCGGAGAAGCTTGCCAAAGATGAGGCCATTACGGCTCGCCTTTAGGTGTCCTCCTCGGGATAACGTCATTTAAAGAACAAGAGTCAGCACAATGTAAAAAAAAAAAAAAAAAAAAAAAAAAAAAAAAAAAAAAAAAAAAAAAAACTGAAGAAAAAACGGAAAAAAATATGGAAAAAGAAACGGAGAAGCTTGCCAAAGATGAGGCCATTACGGCTCGCCTTTAGGTGTCCTCCTTGGGATAACGTCATTTAAAGAACAAGAGTCAGCACAATGAAAAAAAAAAAAAAAACTGAAGAATAAACGGAAAAAAAACTATGGAAAAAAAACCAGAGAACCTTGCCAAAGATGAGGCCATTACGGCTCGCCTTTAGGTGTCCTCCTCGGGATAACGTCATTTAAAGAACAAGAGTCAGCACAACGTAAAAAAAAAAAAAAAAAAAAAAAAAAAAAAAAGATGAGGCCATTACGGCTCGCCTTTAGATGTCCTCCTCGGGATAACGTCATTTAAAGAACGAGAGTCAGCACAACGCAAAAAAAAATAAAAAATAAAAAATAAAAAATAAAAAAAAACTGAAAAAAAAAAACTTAAGAATAAACGGAAAAAAACTATGGAAAAAAAACCGGAGAAGCTTGCCAAATATGAGGCCATTACGGCTCGCCTTTAGGTGTCCACCTCGGGATAACGTCATTTAAAGAACAAGAGTCAGCACAATGTATAAAAAAAAAAAAAAAAAAAAAAAAAAAAAACTGAAGAAAAAACGGAAAAAAACTATGGAAAAAAAACCGGAGAAGCTTGGCAAAGATGAGGCCATTACGGCTCGCCTTTAGGTGTCCTCCTCGGGATAACGTCATTTAAAGAACAAGAGTCAGCACAATGTAATAAAAAAAAAAAAAAAAAAAAAAAAAAAAAAAAAAAACTGAAGAAAAAACGGAAAAAAATATGGAAAAAGAAACGGAGAAGCTTGCCAAAGATGAGGCCATTACGGCTCGCCTTTAGGTGTCCTCCTTGGGATAACGTCATTTAAAGAACAAGAGTCAGCACAATGAAAAAAAAAAAAAAACTGAAGAATAAACGGAAAAAAAACTATGGAAAAAAAACCAGAGAACCTTGCCAAAGATGAGGCCATTACGGCTCGCCTTTAGGTGTCCTCCTCGGGATAACGTCATTTAAAGAACAAGAGTCAGCACAACGTAAAAAAAAAAAAAAAAAAAAAAAAAAAGATGAGGCCATTACGGCTCGCCTTTAGATGTCCTCCTCGAGATAACGTCATTTAAAGAACGAGAGTCAGCACAACGCAAAAAAAAATAAAAAATAAAAAATAAAAAATAAAAAAAACTGAAAAAAAAAACTTAAGAATAAACGGAAAAAAACTATGGAAAAAAAACCGGAGAAGCTTGCCAAATATGAGGCCATTACGGCTCGCCTTTAGGTGTCCACCTCGGGATAACGTCATTTAAAGAACAAGAGTCAGCACAATGTATAAAAAAAAAAAAAAAAAAAAAAAAAAAAAAAAAAAAACCTGAAGAAAAAACGGAAAAAAACTATGGAAAAAAAAACCGGAGAAGCTTGGCAAAGATGAGGCCATTACGGCTCGCCTTTAGGTGTCCTCCTCGGGATAACGTCATTTAAAGAACAAGAGTCAGCACAATGTAAAAAAAAAAAAAAAATTGAAAAAAAAACTGAAGAAAAAATGGAAAAAAAACTATGGAAAAAAACCGGAGAATCTTGGCAAAGATGAGGCCATTACGGCTCGCCTTTGGGTGTCCTCCTCGGGATAACGTCATTTAAAGAACAAGAGTCAGCACAATGTAAAAAAAAAAAAAAACTGAAAAAAAAACGGAAAAAAACGGGAAAAAACTGTGGAAAAAAAAACCGGAGGAGCTTGCTGAAGATGAGGCCATTACGGCTCGCATTTAGGTGTCCTCCTCAGGATAGCGTCGTTTAAAGAACGAGACTCAGCACAACGTAATTAAAAAAAAAAAAACGGAAAAAAACTATGGAAAAAAAACCGGAGAAGCTTGCCAAAGATGAGGCCATTACGGCTCGCCTTTAGGTGTCCTCCTAGGGATAACGTCATTTAAAGAACAAGAGTCAGCACAATGTAAAAAAAAAAAAAAACTGAAAAAAAAACGGAAAAAAACGGGAAAAAACTGTGGAAAAAAAAACCGGAGGAGCTTGCTGAAGATGAGGCCATTACGGCTCGCATTTAGGTGTCCTCCTCAGGATAGCGTCGTTTAAAGAACGAGACTCAGCACAACGTAATTAAAAAAAAAAAAACGGAAAAAAACTATGGAAAAAAAACCGGAGAAGCTTGCCAAAGATGAGGCCATTACGGCTCGCCTTTAGGTGTCCTCCTCGGGATAACGTCATTTAAAGAACAAGAGTCAGCACAATGTAAAAAAAAAAAATTGAAAAAAAAACTGAAGAAAAAACGGAAAAAAAACTATGGAAAAAAAACCGAAGAAGCTTGGCAAAGATGAGGCCATTACGGCTCGCCTTTAGGTGTCCTCCTCGGGATAACGTCAT
This sequence comes from Arachis ipaensis, assembly GCF_059453495.1. Lineage (NCBI taxonomy): Eukaryota > Viridiplantae > Streptophyta > Magnoliopsida > Fabales > Fabaceae > Arachis > Arachis ipaensis. The sequence continues at coordinate 54,289,031 of NC_142437.1, read as the reverse complement.
TTAAAGAACGAGAGTCAACACAATGTAAAAAAAAAAAAAAAAAAAAAAAAAAAAAAAAAAAACGGAAAAAAACTATGGAAAAAAAACCGGAGAAGCTTGCCAAAGATGAGGCCATTACGGGTCGCCTTTAGGTGTCCTCCTCGGGATAACTTCATTTAAAGAACAAGAGTCAGCACAACGTAAAAAAAAAAAATGGAAAAAAACTATGGAAAAAAAACCGGAGAAGCTTGGCAAAGATGAGGCCATTACGGCTCGCCTTTAGGTGTCCTCTTCGGGATAACGTCATTTAAAGAACAAGAGTCAGCACAATGTAAAAAAAAAAATGAAAAAAAAACGGAAAAAAACGGGAAAAAACTGTGGAAAAAAAACCGGAGGAGGTTGCCGAAGATGAGGCCATTACGGCTCGCCTTTAGGTGTCCTCCTCGGGATAACGTCATTTAAAGAACAAGAGTCAGCACAATGTAAAAGAAAAAAAAAACTGAAGAATAAACGGAAAAAAAACTATGGAAAAAAAACCAGAGAACCTTGCCAAAGATGAGGCCATTACGGCTCGCCTTTAGGTGTCCTCCTCGGGATAACGTCATTTAAAGAACAAGAGTCAGCACAACGTAAAAAAAAAAAAAAAAAAAAAAAAAAAAAAAAAAGATGAGGCCATTACGGCTCGCCTTTAGATGTCCTCCTCGGGATAACGTCATTTAAAGAACGAGAGTCAGCACAACGCAAAAAAAAATAAAAAATAAAAAAAACTGAAAAAAAAAACTTAAGAATAAACGGAAAAAAACTATGGAAAAAAAACCGGAGAAGCTTGCCAAATATGAGGCCATTACGGCTCGCCTTTAGGTGTCCACCTCGGGATAACGTCATTTAAAGAACAAGAGTCAGCACAATGTATAAAAAAAAAAAAAAAAAAAAAAAAAAAAAAAACTGAAGAAAAAACGGAAAAAAACTATGGAAAAAAAAACCGGAGAAGCTTGGCAAAGATGAGGCCATTACGGCTCGCCTTTAGGTGTCCTCCTCGGGATAACGTCATTTAAAGAACAAGAGTCAGCACAATGTAAAAAAAAAAAAAAAAAAAAAAAAAAAAAAAAAAAAACTGAAGAAAAAACGGAAAAAAATATGGAAAAAGAAACGGAGAAGCTTGCCAAAGATGAGGCCATTACGGCTCGCCTTTAGGTGTCCTCCTTGGGATAACGTCATTTAAAGAACAAGAGTCAGCACAATGAAAAAAAAAAAAAAAACTGAAGAATAAACGGAAAAAAAACTATGGAAAAAAAACCAGAGAACCTTGCCAAAGATGAGGCCATTACGGCTCGCCTTTAGGTGTCCTCCTCGGGATAACGTCATTTAAAGAACAAGAGTCAGCACAACGTAAAAAAAAAAAAAAAAAAAAAAAAAAGATGAGGCCATTACGGCTCGCCTTTAGATGTCCTCCTCGGGATAACGTCATTTAAAGAACGAGAGTCAGCACAACGCAAAAAAAAATAAAAAATAAAAAATAAAAAATAAAAAAAACTGAAAAAAAAAACTTAAG
>NC_142437.1:54267500-54282500 GCF_059453495.1 Arachis ipaensis | reverse complement strand
AGTCAGCACAACGTAAAAAAAAATAAAAAATAAAAAATAAAAAAAACTGAAAAAAAAAACTTAAGAATAAACGGAAAAAACTATGGAAAAAAAACCGGAGAAGCTTGGCAAAGATGAGGCCATTACGGCTCGCCTTTAGGTGTCCTCCTCGGGATAACGTCATTTAAAGAACAAGAGTCAGCACAATGTAAAAAAAAAAAAAAAAATTGAATAAAAAAACTGAAGAAAAAACGGAAAAAAAACTATGGAAAAAAAACCGGAGAAGCTTGGCAAAGATGAGGCCATTACGGCTCGCCTTTAGGTGTCCTCCTCGGGATAACGTCATTTAAAGAACAAGAGTCAGCACAATGTAAAAAAAAAAAAAAAAAAAACTGAAAAAAAAACTGAAGAAAAAACGGAAAAAAACTATGGAAAAAAAACCGGAGAAGCTTGGCAAAGATGAGGCCATTACGGCTCGCCTTTAGGTGTCCTCCATTCGGGATAACGTCATTTAAAGAATAAGAGTCAGCACAATGTATAAAAAAAAAAAAAAAAAAAAAAAAAAAAAAAAAAAAAAAAAAAACTGAAAAAAACTATGGAAAAAAAACCGGAGAAGCTTGCCAAAGATGAGGCCATTACGGCTCGCCTTTAGGTGTCCTCCTCGGGATAACGTCATTTAAAGAACAAGAGTCAGCACAATGTAAAAAAAAAAAAAAAACTGAAGAAAAAACGGAAAAAAATATGGAAAAAGAAACGGAGAAGCTTGCCAAAGATGAGGCCATTACGGCTCGCCTTTAGGTGTCCTCCTTGAGATAACGTCATTTAAAGAACAAGAGTCAGCACAATGAAAAAAAAAAAAAAACTGAAGAATAAACGGAAAAAAACTATGGAAAAAAAATCGGAGAAGCTTGCCAAAGATGAGGCCATTACGGCTCGCCTTTAGGTGTCCTCCTCGGGATAACGTCATTTAAAGAACGAGAGTCAGCACAACGTAAAAAAAAATAAAAAATAAAAAATAAAAAAAACTGAAAAAAAAAACTTAAGAATAAACGGAAAAAAACTATGGAAAAAAAACCGGAGAAGCTTGCCAAATATGAGGCCATTACGGCTCGCCTTTAGGTGTCCACCTCGGGATAACGTCATTTAAAGAACAAGAGTCAGCACAATGTAATAAAAAAAAAAAAAAAAAAAAAAAAAAAAAACTGAAGAAAAAATGGAAAAAAACTATGGAAAAAAAAACCAGAGAAGCTTGGCAAAGATGAGGCCATTACGGCTCGCCTTTAGGTGTCCTCCTCGGGATAACGTCATTTAAAGAACAAGAGTCAGCACAATGTAAAAAAAAAAAAAAAATTGAAAAAAAAAACTGAAGAAAAAACGGAAAAAAAACTATGGAAAAAAAACCGGAGAAGCTTGGCAAAGATGAGGCCATTACGGCTCGCCTTTAGGTGTCCTCCTCGGGATAACGTCATTTAGAGAACAAGAGTCAGCACAATGTTAAAAAAAAAAAAAAAAAAAAAAAAAAAAAAAAAAAAAAACTGAAAAAAAAACGGAAAAAAACGGGAAAAAACTGTGGAAAAAAAACCGGAGGAGCTTGCTGAAGATGAGGCCATTACGGCTCGCCTTTAGGTGTCCTCCTCAGGATAGCGTCGTTTAAAGAACGAGACTCAGCACAACGTAATTAAAAAAAAAAAAAAAAGGAAAAAAACTATGGAAAAAAAACCGGAGAAGCTTGCCAAAGATGAGGCCATTACGGCTCGCCTTTAGGTGTCCTCCTCGGGATAACGTCATTTAAAGAACAAGAGTCAGCACAATGTAAAAAAAAAAAAATTGAAAAAAAAAACGGAAAAAAAACTATGGAAAAAAAACCGAAGAAGCTTGGCAAAGATGAGGCCATTACGGCTCGCCTTTAGGTGTCCTCCTCGGGATAACGTCATTTAAAGAACGAGAGTCAACACAATGTAAAAAAAAAAAAAAAAAAAAAAAAAAAACAGAAAAACACTATGGAAAAAAAACCGGAGAAGCTTGCCAAAGATGTGTGATGACAAGTCATCTTAGCCCATTTTAGCTAGTCTTTTTCTTTTGTTTTCATTAGAATTATGCACTTTCTTAAGCTACAAGCAAGCTAATTGAGTAGATTTTCATGTTTCCCTTGATTGAACCAACCATATGTGAATTCATGCCATTTCATGAGGTTTTGAACTATATTTGTTGCATATTGTGGAAGATTGAATACCTCATGATTTTGAGCAAAACTTTGATTAGTTTGGTTGATCAATGATAGGTGAAGAAGGCTTGGAGAAAGGTTGAAGCAAAGAGGAATGGCTAGGAGTGAAGAGAGGACAATGGAATAAGTGAAAATTGAACCGGGTTGCATGAAGTTAGCCCCAACGTTAGCCCCCTAACTTGGAGGCTAACGTTGGGCATATGAATCACTCTTTGGAAGTAGCCAACGTTAGCTCCAACGTTAGCCCCCTAACTTGGAGGCTAACGTTGGAACTTGAGAGTTTCTCCCTGGGCTACCAACGTTTGCGCCAACGTTAGCCCCCTAACTTGGAGGCTAACGTTGGCACTTAAATCACAATGGGGGAGTAGGCAACGTTTGCGCCAACGTTAGCCCCCTAACGTGGAGGCTAACGTTGGCACCAATCACACCAAGCAAGGCCAACGTTAGGGTCAAAGTTAGACCCCTAACGTTGGCGCCAACGTCTAAACCAGAAGAATGTGGTTTGCTGATATGAAAAGTTAGGGTCAAAGTTAGACCCCTAACTTTGACCCTAACGTTGAAGACCAACGTTGGCTAACTCCATTTCCGGTTCAATTGGTTCACTTCGGTTCTTCTTCAATCTTCAAGAGCAATCAACCAAGGCCTCTTTCAACCCAATTCCACCAAGAACAAAGGCCCAACTCAAGGCTTGAAGATCATTTTGGAAAGTGTATAAATAGGATAGAATTCAATTTGTTTAGGGAGCTTTTTCGGGAGAGTTTTCTTTTAGAGCTTTCCTTTTAGAATTTTCATAATAGTTTTCGAAGAGCTTTTGAACTTGAGTGAACCTTAATTTCTTGCTTTCATTGCTTTCAATTTCATTTGACTTTTGTCTTGGATCTTGGATTGGAGAATTGAAGAAATTCTGTTTCAATCTCAATCTTGGATCTCTCTGTTTCCTTTACTGTTAATTGAATTAGCATTTCTGTTTCTGTTACTTGATCTTCATCTTTTTTTTTTGCAATTTACAATTTCCTTGCTATTGTTCTTGTGGGATCTAGGAAGGCATTGAGATCTAGACTTGGTTTTCTAGTCTCTGGGTCCTGAGATCTAAATTCTCATTTCAATTCTCTGTTTAATGCTTTCATTGTTCATTTACTTTGCTGTTATAAGATCCGGTTCAATCCCAACTCCCTTTTCCTCTTCTGTTTGATGCAATTTAGTTTTCCCTTGTTTAAATTCTGCAAATCCTCATCCCAATCCCCTTTACTTTTCAAGCAATTTACATTTCTTGCACTTTAAGATTCTGCAATTTACATTTCTTGCACTTTAAGTTTCTGTCATTTAATTTCTTGTCCTTTAAGTTTCAGCAATTTACTTTCCCGCTCTCTTTAATTTCATGCAATTTACATTCTGCAAATCACAAATCACCCAACCAACACTTGATTCGCTTGACTAAATCAACCACTAAACTAAAATTGCTCAATCCTTCAATCCCTGTGGGATCGACCTCACTTCCGTGAGTTTTTATTACTTGATACGACCCGGTACACTTGCCGGTTAGTTTTGGGTGTTTTGGTAGAAATTCGTTTCTCATCAAAATATCTCATCAAGTTTTTGGCGCCGTTGCCGGGGATTGATTAGATTGACAATGATAAAGTGAGGTGGTGATCTAGATCAAATATTTTTTCTTTAATTTTTGACTAACCCACTAACTGTTTGAAGTTTTGTTTCAACCGGCTACACTCAATTTTCAAGAGAATCGCTGTGTGTTCCGTTGTTGATTTATATATCACAGGGAAGAAGGAGTTTCTGAGAAAGAAGAACATCACAACATGAAGCCACAACTCATTACACTAATAGAGAACAATTGTTCCTATGGTGGAAATCCCTTGGAGGACTCTAAACAGCACCTATCCATTTTTCTGAAAACATGTGGGGCTGTCAATCTCAATGGTGTAGACCATGATACCATTAAGCTCATGTTATTTCTCTTCTCACTGAAGGATGAAGCGGCACAATGGCTTGAAACCTTTCCTCAAGGAAGTATAACTAGTTGGGATGAATTGGTTGCCAAGTTTCTAGCCAAATTTTCCCCACCCCAACAACACATCAAGATGAAAGAAGGAGTACACCCATTCATACAAACAAAAGAAGAACCACTGTTCAAAGCATGGGAGAGATACAAGAAATCAAATGACAAGGTGGATTTTCGAGCATTCTATGAAGGAGTAACCTCCGAAACAAGAAAAGCAGTAGATTACTTCTCAGATGGCCTACTCAAGGCAACAGCAACCATCCAAGGAACTGCAGAGTTCAGTGACAAAAGAGCCAATAACCAACACTCATTTGAGACGCCACGGAATACAATTTCAGAAAAGGAAGTAATGAATCTTGAAGGAGTAAGAGCAATCATGAATCAAAACAAGCAGCTACACCAGCAAACTCAGCAGCACTTGGAATCAATAGCTAGACAAATTGATTTTCTACATTCTGCCACAGTGAATGCACAATTTCCACCATGGAAACCACATTCTTATCTAAGAATGAGGGAACCTCAGAATCATGAACAAAGGGACCTCAACTATAATAACCCCAACTTTCCAAACCTGCAAAAACACCACCATGCCAACAAAAATCACTACACACTACCCCAATATACACATCTCCAACCCTATCCTACCTCACCACCTGCCCAAAATGACTTACATCAATCACCACAATTAACACAGTCACAACCAGTCCTAAACTTCCAAAAACTCTATGTTCTAGAAATGATGATGGAAAGGCTTATGAAAATTCAAGAAATGACATTAATAGAACAGGAGGACATAAGGAAAAACCAGGAGGCATATCTCAAGAGAATTGAAAGGTACATGGAACAAATGGTTCAAAACCCTGCTAAACTGGGTGAGAGAGAGGGAAATATATCCCTAAGAGCCAATGAAGATGACTCAAAGAACAATGAAAAAGCTGCTGAGTTGAAAGGGAAAGCAGTTATGGAAAACAAGGAAAAGCCTACGATAAGAGGAGGAAACCAAAGGCAACAGAGACCTCAACTTCCATGATCAGAGGATGAAGGATGTCAAGCTAGTGACAATAAAAGAGCGCTTGTTGGGAGGCAACCCAACCCGAGGTAGTTTTCTGTTCATAACTATTTTAATAAAAAGGTTAATTAGTTTTATCTATAATGCAAGAAGCTAATTTTGGTGTTGCACACCAAAACAATCTAAAGGAGAATGCAGGATTTTAAGTTTGGTGTTTCACCAAAATCCCATTATAAAACACATTCTCACTTCTTGCATAATGTAGGCTTCAAGCATACTGGATGAACTAGTTAGCCATTTTACTGTTTTTCTTAGTTTCCAGTTCTTTTACTTTTGAAAAAGAAAAAAAAAAAAAAGAAATTATCACACATGGTTAATCCGATGCATTGGCAAGGTACTAAGTTTGGTGTTCCCACACCAAAGTAAGTTCAAAAAGCCCACAAATAAATCATGCAGATTAACCATTATTTCCAAGTGCTTGGGGAACAAGCAACTTTCAATATCATTGCAGAGGTCCATACAAGCTGTTGGAAGGATTAAAGCATCATCAACCAAAGAAACAAAAGATGAATCTAGAAGACAGCAATGATGATGATGAGAAGAAGGAAAGCAAGTAAACTTCAACAGGTTGTATTGTTAAGTCATTGTTTTGCATCAAATATTGCTGTAATTGAAAGTTGAATGGTATTCTGATCTGCCCTGCCTATCTGCATAGCATAGTTTCTCTTTTTTTTTTTTATTTTCCCCTGCCTGCATAGCATAGTCTTTCTTTATAATTCAATAAGCAAGGTGTCTGATCATTCACAACATTCTTATCTTCAAAACTTGTTTGCACTCCAGTTTCAAGAAATGCATCACATGAAAGTTCTTTGAAAAGAAAGATTGAGGAATTAAACAATTTTGAGGCAAGCAAAAGATTAGGAAAAGTGGTGGTTCTGGTTATATGATTTTGTATTGAGGTTGCATGCTTGTGAAAACTTGCATGGGAGCTCATAGGCGGGACATGAAGTTCAAAGAAGTTTTGTGGAGATTCTCAAAAATTTATTGATCCAAGAAGCAGCAAACAAAAAAAAAAAAAAAAAAAAAAAAAGAAAGAAAAGAAAATACAAAAACAAAAGAAATATGGCCCAAGGCTCTGAGCATCAATTACTAGGCAGAAAAAGAAAGAAAGAAACAAAAACTCAAAGAGTTGTTATCCTAGTAAATGCTTGTGGTTGAAGTGTGTCAAGGAAAGAGGCTTGAGCAAGTAAATCCTCAGGGGTGCTTCAACACCTAATACCTTAAAACCAACTGGTTTAGGAGTATTGATTGAAAGCTTATCTAAAGAGCCGCCTTGAGACATGATACTTAGAGTCGAGGCCAAAGCACATAAACTATAAGCTGCTTCAAGGTGACTACATATAAAGAGATCTCCATGACACCATTTGGATGAAAATCCTAAGACCTACGACTCCCAATATGTAAGGACTAGTGAGCACTGAAGCCCTTGCATGAGCATATGATTTAGAATTTATCCCACTGATACTTGATCACTTCACTCACTGCACTTTACAAGTGTTCCTCAATCCATCTTAATTGAAAGAACCTTGGAGCATAAATCTATTTCTTGCTTGGGGACAAGCAAGCTTTAAGTTTGGTGTTGTGATGACAAGTCATCTTAGCCCATTTTAGCTAGTCTTTTTCTTTTGTTTTCATTAGAATTATGCACTTTCTTAAGCTACAAGCAAGCTAATTGAGTAGATTTTCATGTTTCCCTTGATTGAACCAACCATATGTGAATTCATGCCATTTCATGAGGTTTTGAACTATATTTGTTGCATATTGTGGAAGATTGAATACCTCATGATTTTGAGCAAAACTTTGATTAGTTTGGTTGATCAATGATAGGTGAAGAAGGCTTGGAGAAAGGTTGAAGCAAAGAGGAATGGCTAGGAGTGAAGAGAGGACAATGGAATAAGTGAAAATTGAACCGGGTTGCATGAAGTTAGCCCCAACGTTAGCCCCCTAACTTGGAGGCTAACGTTGGGCATATGAATCACTCTTTGGAAGTAGCCAACGTTAGCTCCAACGTTAGCCCCCTAACTTGGAGGCTAACGTTGGAACTTGAGAGTTTCTCCCTGGGCTACCAACGTTTGCGCCAACGTTAGCCCCCTAACTTGGAGGCTAACGTTGGCACTTAAATCACAATGGGGGAGTAGGCAACGTTTGCGCCAACGTTAGCCCCCTAACGTGGAGGCTAACGTTGGCACCAATCACACCAAGCAAGGCCAACGTTAGGGTCAAAGTTAGACCCCTAACGTTGGCGCCAACGTCTAAACCAGAAGAATGTGGTTTGCTGATATGAAAAGTTAGGGTCAAAGTTAGACCCCTAACTTTGACCCTAACGTTGAAGACCAACGTTGGCTAACTCCATTTCCGGTTCAATTGGTTCACTTCGGTTCTTCTTCAATCTTCAAGAGCAATCAACCAAGGCCTCTTTCAACCCAATTCCACCAAGAACAAAGGCCCAACTCAAGGCTTGAAGATCATTTTGGAAAGTGTATAAATAGGATAGAATTCAATTTGTTTAGGGAGCTTTTTCGGGAGAGTTTTCTTTTAGAGCTTTCCTTTTAGAATTTTCATAATAGTTTTCGAAGAGCTTTTGAACTTGAGTGAACCTTAATTTCTTGCTTTCATTGCTTTCAATTTCATTTGACTTTTGTCTTGGATCTTGGATTGGAGAATTGAAGAAATTCTGTTTCAATCTCAATCTTGGATCTCTCTGTTTCCTTTACTGTTAATTGAATTAGCATTTCTGTTTCTGTTACTTGATCTTCATCTTTTTTTTTTGCAATTTACAATTTCCTTGCTATTGTTCTTGTGGGATCTAGGAAGGCATTGAGATCTAGACTTGGTTTTCTAGTCTCTGGGTCCTGAGATCTAAATTCTCATTTCAATTCTCTGTTTAATGCTTTCATTGTTCATTTACTTTGCTGTTATAAGATCCGGTTCAATCCCAACTCCCTTTTCCTCTTCTGTTTGATGCAATTTAGTTTTCCCTTGTTTAAATTCTGCAAATCCTCATCCCAATCCCCTTTACTTTTCAAGCAATTTACATTTCTTGCACTTTAAGATTCTGCAATTTACATTTCTTGCACTTTAAGTTTCTGTCATTTAATTTCTTGTCCTTTAAGTTTCAGCAATTTACTTTCCCGCTCTCTTTAATTTCATGCAATTTACATTCTGCAAATCACAAATCACCCAACCAACACTTGATTCGCTTGACTAAATCAACCACTAAACTAAAATTGCTCAATCCTTCAATCCCTGTGGGATCGACCTCACTTCCGTGAGTTTTTATTACTTGATACGACCCGGTACACTTGCCGGTTAGTTTTGGGTGTTTTGGTAGAAATTCGTTTCTCATCAAAATATCTCATCAATGAGGCCATTACGGGTCGCCTTTAGGTGTCCTCCTCGGGATAACTTCATTTAAAGAACAAGAGTCAGCAAACGTAAAAAAAAAAATGGAAAAAAAACCGGAGAAGCTTGGCAAAGATGAGGCCATTACGGCTCGCCTTTAGGTGTCCTCTTCGGGATAACGTCATTTAAAGAACAAGAGTCAGCACAATGTAAAAAAAAATGAAAAAAAACGGAAAAAAAACGGGAAAAAACTGTGGAAAAAAAACCGGAGGAGCTTGCCGAAGATGAGGCCATTACGGCTCGCCTTTAGGTGTCCTCCTCGGGATAACGTCATTTAAAGAACAAGAGTCAGCACAATGTAAAAGAAAAAAAAAACTGAAGAAAAAACGGAAAAAAATATGGAAAAAAAAAACGGAGAAGCTTGCCAAAGATGAGGCCATTACGGCTCGCCTTTAGGTGTCCTCCTTGGGAAAACGTCATTTAAAGAACAAGAGTCAGCACAATGGAAAAAAAAAAAAAAAAACTGAAAAAAAAACTGAAGAATAAACGGAAAAAAAACTATGGAAAAAAAACCGGAGAGGCTTGGCAAAGATGAGGCCATTACGGCTCGCCTTTACGTGTCCTCCTCGGGATAACGTCATTTAAAGAACAAGAGTCAGCACAATGTAAAAAAAAAAAAAAAAAAAACTGAAAAAAAAACTGAAGAAAAAACGGAAAAAAACTATGGAAAAAAAACCGGAGAAGCTTGGCAAAGATGAGCCCATTACGGCTCGCCTTTAGGTGTCCTCCATTCGGGATAACGTCATTTAAAGAATAAGAGTCAGCACAATGTATAAAAAAAAAAAAAAAAAAAAAAAAAAAAAAAAAAAAAACTGAAAAAAAAAACGGAAAAAAACTATGGAAAAAAAACCGGAGAAGCTTGCCAAAGATGAGGCCATTACGGCTCGCCTTTAGGTGTCCTCCTCGGGATAACGTCATTTAAAGAACAAGAGTCAGCACAATGTAAAAAAAAAAAAAAACTGAAGAAAAAACGGAAAAAAATATGGAAAAAGAAACGGAGAAGCTTGCCAAAGATGAGGCCATTACGGCTCGCCTTTAGGTGTCCTCCTTGAGATAACGTCATTTAAAGAACAAGAGTCAGCACAATGAAAAAAAAAAAAAAACTGAAGAATAAACGGAAAAAAACTATGGAAAAAAAATCGGAGAAGCTTGCCAAAGATGAGGCCATTACGGCTCGCCTTTAGGTGTCCTCCTCGGGATAACGTCATTTAAAGAACAAGAGTCAGCACAATGTAAAAAAAAAAAAAAAAAAAAAAACTGAAAAAAAAACTGAAGAAAAAACGGAAAAAAACTATGGAAAAAAACCGGAGAAGCTTGGCAAAGATGAGGCCATTACGGCTCGCATTTAGGTTTCCTCCTCGGGATAACGTCATTTAAAGAACGAGAGTCAGCACAACGTAAAAAAAAAAAAAAAACTGAAAAAAAAACTGAAGAATAAACGGAAAAAAACTATGGAAAAAAAACCGGAGAAGCTTGCCAAAGATGAGGCCATTACGGCTCGCCTTTAGGTGTCCTCCTCGATATAACGTCATTTAAAGAACAAGAGTCAGCACAATCTAAAAAAAAAAAAAAAAAAAAAAAAAAAAAAAAAAAAAAAAAAAAAAAAAAAAAAAAAAAAAACTGAAAAAAAAACTGAATAAAAAACTATGGAAAAAAAACCGGAGAAGCTTGGCAAAGATGAGGCCATTACGGCTCGCCTTTAGGTGTCCTCCATTCGGGATAACGTCATTTAAAGAATAAGAGTCAGCACAATGTAAAAAAAAAAAAAAAAAAAAAAAAAAAAAAAAAAAAACTGAAGAAAAAATGGAAAAAAAAACCGGAGAAGCTTGGCAAAGATGAGGCCATTACGGCTCGCCTTTAGGTGTCCTCCTCGGGATAACGTCATTTAAAGAACAAGAGTCAGCACAATGTAAAAAAAAAAAAAAAAAATTGAAAAAAAAAACTGAAGAAAAAACGGAAAAAAAACCGGAGAAGCTTGGCAAAGATGAGGCCATTACGGCTCGCCTTTAGGTGTCCTCCTCGGGATAACGTCATTTAAAGAACAAGAGTCAACACAATGTAAAAAAAAAAAAAAAAAAAAAAAAAAAAAAAAAAAAAAAAAAAAAAAAAAAAAAAAAAAACTGAAAAAAAACGGAAAAAAACGGGAAAAAACTGTGGAAAAAAAACCGGAGGAGCTTGCTGAAGATGAGGCCATTACGGCTCGCCTTTAGGTGTCCTCCTCAGGATAGCGTCGTTTAAAGAACGAGACTCAGCACAACGTAATTAAAAAAAAAAAAAGGAAAAAAACTATGGAAAAAAAACCGGAGAAGCTTGCCAAAGATGAGGCCATTACGGCTCGCCTTTAGGTGTCCTCCTCGGGATAACGTCATTTAAAGAACAAGAGTCAGCATAATGTAAAAAAAAAAAAAAATAAAAAAAAAAACGGAAAAAAAACTATGGAAAAAAAACCGAAGAAGCTTGGCAAAGATGAGGCCATTACGGCTCGCCTTTAGGTGTCCTCCTCGGGATAACGTCATTTAAAGAACGAGAGTCAACACAATGTAAAAAAAAAAAAAAAAAAAACAGAAAAACACTATGGAAAAAAAACCGGAGAAGCTTGCCAAAGATGAGGCCATTACGGGTCGCCTTTAGGTGTCCTCCTCGGGATAACTTCATTTAAAGAACAAGAGTCAGCACAACGTAAAAAAAAAAAATGGAAAAAAAACCGGAGAAGCTTGGCAAAGATGTGGCCATTACGGCTCGCCTTTAGGTGTCCTCTTCGGGATAACGTCATTTAAAGAACAAGAGTCAGCACAATGTAAAAAAAAAAAATGAAAAAAAACGGAAAAAAACGGGAAAAAACTGTGGAAAAAAAACCGGAGGAGCTTGCCGAAGATGAGGCCATTACGGCTCGCCTTTAGGTGTCCTCCTCGGGATAACGTCATTTAAAGAACAAGAGTCAGCACAATGTAAAAGAAAAAAAAAACTGAAGAAAAAACGGAAAAAAATATGGAAAAAAAAAAACGGAGAAGCTTGCCAAAGATGAGGCCATTACGGCTCGCCTTTAGGTGTCCTCCTTGGGAAAACGTCATTTAAAGAACAAGAGTCAGCACAATGGAAAAAAAAAAAAAAAAAAAAACTGAAAAAAAAAACTGAAGAATAAACGGAAAAAAACTATGGAAAAAAAATCGGAGAAGCTTGCCAAAGATGAGGCCATTACGGCTCGCCTTTAGGTGTCCTCCTCGGGATAACGTCATTTAAAGAACAAGAGTTAGCACAATGTATAAAAAAAAAAAAAAAAAAAAAAACTGAAGAAAAAACGGAAAAAAATATGAAAAAAAAAAACGGAGAAGCTTGCCAAGGATGAGGCCATTACGGCTCGCCTTTAGGTGTCCTCCTCAGGATAGCGTCGTTTAAAGAACGAGAATCAGGACAACGTAAAAAAAAAAAAAAAACGGAAAAAACTATGGAAAAAAACCGGAGAAGCTTGCCAAAGATGAGGCCATTACGGGTGGCCTTTAGGTGTTCTCCTCGGGATAACGTCATTTAAAGAACAAGAGTCAGCACAACGTATAAAAAAAAAAAAAAAAAAAAAAAAAAAAAAAAAAAAGCTGAAAAAAAAACTTAAGAAAAAACGGAAAAAAAAACTATGAAAAAAAACCAGAAAAGCTTGCCAAAGATGAGCCCATTACGGCTCGCCTTTAGGTGTCCTCCTCGGGATAACGTCATTTAAAGAACGAGAGTCAGCACAACGTAAAAAAAAATAAAAAATAAAAAATAAAAAAAACTGAAAAAAAAAACTTAAGAATAAACGGAAAAAACTATGGAAAAAAAAACCGGAGAAGCTTGCCAAAGATGAGGCCATTACGGCTCGCCTTTAGGTGTCCTCCTCGGGATAACGTCATTTAAAGAACAAGAGTCAGCACAATGTAAAAAAAAAAAAAAAAAAAAAAAAAAAAAAAAAAAAAAAAAAAAAACTGAAGAAAAAACGGAAAAAAACTATAGAAAAAAAACCGGAGAAGCATGGCAAAGATGAGGCCATTACGGCTCGCCTTTAGGTGTCCTCCTCGGGATAACGTCATTTAAAGAACAAGAGTCAGCACAATGTAAAAAAAAAAAAAAAAAACTGAAAAAAAAACTGAAGAAAAAACGGAAAAAAAACTATGGAAAAAAAACCGGAGAAGCTTGTCAAAGATGAGGCCATTACGGCTCGCCTTTAGGTGTCCTCCTCGGGATAACGTCATTTAAAGAACAAGAGTCAGCACAATGTAAAAAAAAAAAAAAAAAAAAAAAACTGAAAAAAAAACTGAAGAAAAAACGGAAAAAAACTATGGAAAAAAAACCGGAGAAGCTTGGCAAAGATGAGGCCATTACGGCTCGCCTTTAGGTGTCCTCCATTCGGGATAACGTCATTTAAAGAATAAGAGTCAGCACAATGTATAAAAAAAAAAAAAAAAAAAAAAAAAAAAAAAAAAAAAAAAAAAAAAAAAAAAACTGAAAAAAAACTGAAAAAAAAAACGGAAAAAAACTATGGAAAAAAAACCGGAGAAGCTTGCCAAAGATGAGGCCATTACGGCTCGCCTTTAGGTGTCCTCCTCGGGATAACGTCATTTAAAGAACAAGAGTCAGCACAATGTAAAAAAAAAAAAAAAAAAAAAAACTGAAGAAAAAACGGAAAAAAATATGGAAAAAGAAACGGAGAAGCTTGCCAAAGATGAGGCCATTACGGCTCGCCTTTAGGTGTCCTCCTTGAGATAACGTCATTTAAAGAACAAGAGTCAGCACAATGAAAAAAAAAAAACTGAAGAATAAACGGAAAAAAACTATGGAAAAAAAAATCAGAGAAGCTTGCCAAAGATGAGGCCATTACGGCTCGCCTTTAGGTGTCCTCCTCGGGATAACGTCATTTAAAGAACAAGAGTCAGCACAATGTAAAAAAAAAAAAAAAAAAAAAAAACTGAAAAAAAACTGAAGAAAAAACGGAAAAAAACTATGGAAAAAAACCGGAGAAGCTTGGCAAAGATGAGGCCATTACGGCTCGCATTTAGGTTTCCTCCTCGGGATAACGTCATTTAAAGAACGAGAGTCAGCACAACGTAAAAAAAAAAAAAAAAACTGAAAAAAAAACTGAAGAATAAACGGAAAAAAACTATGGAAAAAAAACCGGAGAAGCTTGCCAAAGATGAGGCCATTACGGCTCGCCTTTAGGTGTCCTCCTCGGGATAACGTCATTTAAAGAACAAGAGTCAGCACAATGTAAAAAAAAAAAAAAAAAAAAAAAAAAAAAAAAAAAAAAAAAAAAAAAAAAAAAAAAAAAAAAAAAACTGAAAAAAAAACTGAATAAAAAACTATGGAAAAAAAACCGGAGAAGCTTGGCAAAGATGAGGCCATTACGGCTCGCCTTTAGGTGTCCTCCATTCGGGATAACGTCATTTAAAGAATAAGAGTCAGCACAATGTATAAAAAAAAAAAAAAAAAAAACTGAAGAAAAAATGGAAAAAAAAACTGGAGAAGCTTGGCAAAGATGAGGCCATTACGGCTCGCCTTTAGGTGTCCTCCTCGGGATAACGTCATTTAAAGAACAAGAGTCAGCACAATGTAAAAAAAAAAAAAAAAAATTGAAAAAAAAACTGAAGAAAAAACGGAAAAAAAACTATGGAAAAAAAACCGGAGAAGCTTGGCAAAGATGAGGCCATTACGGCTCGCCTTTAGGTGTCCTCCTCGGGATAACGTCATTTAAAGAACAAGAGTCAACACAATGTAAAAAAAAAAAAAAAAAAAAAAAAAAAAAAAAAAAAACTGAAAAAAAACGGAAAAAAACGGGAAAAAACTGTGGAAAAAAAACCGGAGGAGCTTGCTGAAGATGAGGCCATTACGGCTCGCCTTTAGGTGTCCTCCTCAGGATAGCGTCGTTTAAAGAACGAGACTCAGCACAACGTAATTAAAAAAAAAAAAAGGAAAAAAACTATGGAAAAAAAACCGGAGAAGCTTGCCAAAGATGAGGCCATTACGGCTCGCCTTTAGGTGTCCTCCTCGGGATAACGTCATTTAAAGAACAAGAGTCAGCACAATGTAAAAAAAAAAAAAAATTGAAAAAAAAACGGAAAAAAAACTATGGAAAAAAAACCGAAGAAGCTTGGCAAAGATGAGGCCATTACGGCTCGCCTTTAGGTGTCCTCCTCGGGATAACGTCATTTAAAGAACGAGAGTCAACACAATGTAAAAAAAAAAAAAAAAAACAGAAAAACACTATGGAAAAAAAACCGGAGAAGCTTGCCAAAGATGAGGCCATTACGGGTCGCCTTTAGGTGTCCTCCTCGGGATAACTTC
>NC_142437.1:54247500-54250000 GCF_059453495.1 Arachis ipaensis | reverse complement strand
GGAGAAGCTTGCCAAAGATGAGGCCATTACGGCTCGCCTTTAGGTGTCCTCCTCGGGATAACGTCATTTAAAGAACAAGAGTTAGCACAATGTATAAAAAAAAAAAAAAAAAAACTGAAGAAAAAACGGAAAAAAATATGAAAAAAAAAAACGGAGAAGCTTGCCAAGGATGAGGCCATTACGGCTCGCCTTTAGGTGTCCTCCTCAGGATAGCGTCGTTTAAAGAACGAGAATCAGGACAACGTAAAAAAAAAAAAAAAAACGGAAAAAACTATGGAAAAAACCGGAGAAGCTTGCCAAAGATGAGGCCATTACGGGTCGCCTTTAGGTGTTCTCCTCGGGATAACGTCATTTAAAGAACAAGAGTCAGCACAACGTAATAAAAAAAAAAAAAAAAAACTGAAAAAAAAAACTTAAGAAAAAACGGAAAAAAAAACTATGGAAAAAAAACCGGAGAAGCTTGCCAAAGATGAGGCCATTACGGCTCGCCTTTAGGTGTCCTCCTCGGGATAACGTCATTTAAAGAACGAGAGTCAGCACAACGTAAAAAAAAATAAAAAATAAAAAATAAAAAAAACTGAAAAAAAAAAAACTTAAGAATAAACGGAAAAAACTATGGAAAAAAAACCGGAGAAGCTTGCCAAAGATGAGGCCATTACGGCTCGCCTTTAGGTGTCCTCCTCGGGATAACGTCATTTAAAGAACAAGAGTCAGCACAATGTAAAAAAAAAAAAAAAAAAAAAAAAAAAAAAAAAAAAAAAAAAAAAAAAAACTGAAGAAAAAACGGAAAAAAACTATGGAAAAAAAACCGGAGAAGCTTGGCAAAGATGAGGCCATTACGGCTCGCCTTTAGGTGTCCTCCTCGGGATAACGTCATTTAAAGAACAAGAGTCAGCACAATGTAAAAAAAAAAAAATTGAAAAAAAAAACTGAAGAAAAAACGGAAAAAAAACTATGGAAAAAAAACCGGAGAAGCTTGGCAAAGATGAGGCCATTACGGCTCGCCTTTAGGTGTCCTCCTCGGGATAACGTCATTTAAAGAACAAGAGTCGGCACAATGTAAAAAAAAAAAAAAAACTGAAGAAAAAACGGAAAAAAATATGGAAAAAGAAACGGAGAAGCTTGCCAAAGATGAGGCCATTACGGCTCGCCTTTAGGTGTCCTCCTTGGGATAACGTCATTTAAAGAACAAGAGTCAGCACAATGAAAAAAAAAAAAAAAAAACTGAAGAATAAACGGAAAAAAACTATGGAAAAATAATCGGAGAAGCTTGCCAAAGATGAGGCCATTACGGCTCGCCTTTAGGTGTCCTCCTCGGGATAACGTCATTTAAAGAACAAGAGTCAGCACAATGTAAAAAAAAAAAAAAAAAAAAAAACTGAAAAAAAAACTGAAGAAAAAACGGAAAAAAACTATGGAAAAAAACCGGAGAAGCTTGGCAAAGATGAGGCCATTACGGCTCGCATTTAGGTGTCCTCCTCGGGATAACGTCATTTAAAGAACGAGAGTCAGCACAACGTAAAAAAAAAAAAAACTGAAAAAAAAACTGAAGAATAAACGGAAAAAAACTATGGAAAAAAAAACCGGAGAAGCTTGCCAAAGATGAGGCCATTACGGCTCGCCTTTAGGTGTCCTCCTCGGGATAACGTCATTTAAAGAACAAGAGTCAGCACAATGTAAAAAAAAAAAAAAAAAAAACTAAAAAAAAAAACTGAAGAAAAAACGGAAAAAAACTATGGAAAAAAAAACCGGAGAAGCTTGCCAAAGATGAGGCCATTACGGCTCGCCATTAGGTGTCCTCCTCGGGATAACGTCATTTAAAGAACGAGAGTCAGCACAATGTAAAAAAAATAAAAAAAAATAGAAAAAAAACGGAAAAAAACTATGGATAAAAAACTGGAGAAGCTTGGCAAAGATGAGGCCATTACGGCTCGCCTTTAGGTGTCCTCCTCGGGATAACGTCATTTAAAGAACAAGAGTCAGCACAATGTAAAAAAAAAAATGAAAAAAAACGGAAAAAAACGGGAAAAAACTGTGGAAAAAAAACCGGAGTAGCTTGCCGAAGATGAGGCCATTACGGCTCGCCTTTAGGTGTCCTCCTCGGGATAACGTCATTTAAAGAACAAGAGTCAGCACAATGTAAAAAAAAAAAAAAAAAAAAAAAAATATGAAGAAAAAACGGAAAAAAATATGGAAAAAAAAAACGGAGAAGCTTGCCAAAGATGAGGCCATTACGGCTCGCCTTTAGGTGTCCTCCTTGGGATAACGTCATTTAAAGAACAAGAGTCAGCACAATGAAAAAAAAAAAAAATTGAAGAATAAACGGAAAAAACTATGGAAAAAAAATCGGGGAAGCTTGCAAAAGATGAGGCCATTACGGCTCGCCTTTAGGTGTCCTCCTCGGGAAAACGTCATCTAAAAAATAAGAGTCAGCACAATGTAAAAAAAAAAAAAAAAAAAAAAAAAAAAAAAAAAAAAAAAAAAAAAAAAAAAAAAAAAA
>NC_142437.1:54232500-54245000 GCF_059453495.1 Arachis ipaensis | reverse complement strand
AAAAAAAAAACTGAAAAAAAAACGGAAAAAAACGGGAAAAAACTGTGGAAAAAAAAACCGGAGGAGCTTGCTGAAGATGAGGCCATTACGGCTCGCCTTTAGGTGTCCTCCTCAGGATAGCGTCGTTTAAAGAACGAGACTCAGCACAACGTAATTAAAAAAAAAAAAAACGGAAAAAAACTATGGAAAAAAAACCGGAGAAGCTTGCCAAAGATGAGGCCATTACGGCTCGCCTTTAGGTGTCCTCCTCGGGATAACGTCATTTAAAGAACAAGAGTCAGCACAATGTAAAAAAAAAAAAAAAAATTGAAAAAAAAACGGAAAAAAAACTATGGAAAAAAAACCGAAGAAGCTTGGCAAAGATGAGGCCATTACGGCTCGCCTTTAGGTGTCCTCCTCGGGATGACGTCATTTAAAGAACGAGAGTCAACACAATGTAAAAAAAAAAAATGACGGAAAAAAACTATGGAAAAAAAACCGGAGAAGCTTGCCAAAGATGAGGCCATTACGGGTCGCCTTTAGGTGTCCTCCTCGGGATAACTTCATTTAAAGAACAAGAGTCAGCACAACGTAAAAAAAAAAAAATGAAAAAAAAACCGGAGAAGCTTGGCAAAGATGAGGCCATTACGGCTCGCCTTTAGGTGTCCTCTTCGGGATAACGTCATTTAAAGAACAAGAGTCAGCACAATGTAAAAAAAAAAAATGAAAAAAAACGGAAAAAAACGGGAAAAAACTGTGGAAAAAAAACCGGAGGAGCTTGCCGAAGATGAGGCCATTACGACTCGCCTTTAGGTGTCCTCCTCGGGATAACGTCATTTAAAGAACAAGAGTCAGCACAATGTAAAAGAGAAAAAACTGAAGAAAAAACGGAAAAAAATATGGAAAAAAAAACGGAGAAGCTTGCCAAAGATGAGGCCATTACGGCTCGCCTTTAGGTGTCCTCCTTGGGATAACGTCATTTAAAGAACAAGAGTCAGCACAATGAAAGAAAAAAAAAAAAAAAAACTGAAAAAAAAAACTGAAGAATAAACGGAAAAAAACTATGGAAAAAAAATCGGAGAAGCTTGCCAAAGATGAGGCCATTACGGCTCGCCTTTTGGTGTCCTCCTCGGGATAACGTTGATGAGTTATTTTGGTGAGAAACGAATTTCTACCAAAACACCCAAAACTAACCGGCAAGTGTACCGGGTCGTATCAAGTAATAAAAACTCACGGGAGTGAGGTCGATCCCACAGGGATTGAAGGATTGAGCAATTTTAGCTTAGTGGTTGATTTAGTCAAGCGAATCAAGTTTTGGTTGAGTGATTTGTGAATTGCAGAATGTAAATTGCATGAAATTAAAGAGAGCGGGAAAGTAAATTGCTGAAACTTAAAGAACAAGAAATTAAATGGCGGAAACTTAAAGTGCAAGAAATGTAAATTGCGGAATCTTAAAGTGCAAGAAATATAAATTGCTTGAAATGTAAAGGGGATTGGGATGTGGATTTGCAGAATTTAAACAAAGAAAAACTAAATTGCATCAAACAGAAGAGGGAAGGGGAATTGGGATTGAACCGGAAACAAAGCAGTAAAGTAAATGAACATAAGAGGCAGTAAACAGGGAATTGAAATGAGAATTTCAGATCTCAGGATCCAGAGACTAGAAAACCAAGTCTAGATCTCAATGCCTTCCTAGATCCAATAAGAACCATAGCAAGGAAATTGTAAATTGCAAAGAAAAGAGATGAAGATCAAGTAACAGAAACAGAAATGCTAATTCAATTAACAGTAAAGGAAACAGAGAGATCCAAGATTGAGATTGAAACAGAATTTCTTCAATTCTCCAATCCAAGATCCAAGACAAAAGTCAAATGAAATTGAAAGCAATGAAAGCAAGAAATTAAAGTTCACTCAAGTTCAAAAGCTCTTCGAAAACTATTATGAAAATTCTAAAAGGAAAGCTCTAAAAGAAAACTCTCCCGAAAAAGCCCCCTAAACAAATTGAATTCTCTCCTATTTATACACTTTCCAAAATGATCTTCAAGCCTTGAGTTGGGCCTTTGTTCTTGGTGGAATTGCGTTGAAAGAGGCCTTGGTTGATTGCTCTTGAAGATTGAAGAAGAACCGAAGTGAACCAATTGAACCGGAAATGGAGTTAGCCAACGTTGGTCTTCAACGTTAGGGTCAAAGTTAGGGGTCTAACTTTGACCCTAACTTTTCATATCAGCAAACCACATTCTTCTGGTTTAGACGTTGGCGCCAACGTTAGGGGTCTAACTTTGACCCTAACGTTGGCCTTGCTTGGTGTGATTGGTGCCAACGTTAGCCTCCACGTTAGGGGGCTAACGTTGGCGCAAACGTTGCCTACTCCCCCATTGTGATTTAAGTGCCAACGTTAGCCTCCAAGTTAGGGGGCTAACGTTGGCGCAAACGTTGGTAGCCCAGGGAGAAACTCTCAAGTTCCAACGTTAGCCTCCAAGTTAGGGGGCTAACGTTGGAGCTAACGTTGGCTACTTCCAAAGAGTGATTCATATGCCCAACGTTAGCCTCCAAGTTAGGGGGCTAACGTTGGGGCTAACTTCATGCAACCCGGTTCAATTTTCACTTATTCCATTGTCCTCTCTTCACTCCTAGCCATTCCTCTTTGCTTCAACCTTTCTCCAAGCCTTCTTCACCTATCATTGATCAACCAAACTAATCAAAGTTTTGCTCAAAATCATGAGGTATTCAATCTTCCACAATATGCAACAAATATAGTTCAAAACCTCATGAAATGGCATGAATTCACATATGGTTGGTTCAATCAAGGGAAACATGAAAATCTACTCAATTAGCTTGCTTGTAGCTTAAGAAAGTGCATAATTCTAATGAAAATAAAAGAAAAAGACTAGCTAAAATGGGCTAGGATGACTTGTCATCACAACACCAAACTTAAAGCTTGCTTGTCCCCAAGCAAGAAATGAATTTATTAAGAAGAAAGAATGAAATGGAAGAGGAAGTTCATGCTAGCAAAGTGTTATTGATAGTTCATGGGGTTTTATGTGGATATGCAAATGCTCACTTCTTATTGACTCCTAGGCCTAGAAAGTTTCCTTCAAGTTTCAAGTGACATACTGCTATGACCTCTCATTATTCCTTTATCCTTGGCTATTACTTTATTCAAAAGCTTTATTTGAGTGTCATGTGTAGCAAGTTCATTTTCTTTTTATACTTGACACATTATTCACCATAGACACTTGGCTCACATTCCTTCTTAAAACATTGATGCCCAGCACCTCTTTGGGCTACTAAATGCTTTGTAGTTAGGTTGCTCTTGATAGTGGATTTTCAGCTGATGATCCCGGGTTAGTTAACCCAAGTCACCAAGTGTTGAGGCACTCCTAAGAGCTTACTAATCCAAGCAGATCCTAGTACAAAAACATCACAGGCATATATTTCAGAGTTCAAGCTATTGGTGTCCAGCTTTATTTCTTTTTGTTTTTCTTTTGTTTTGCCACCTTTTAGCTTTCTTTGTTCTTTCTTTCTTTTTTTTGTTTTTCTTTCTAACCAAGGAATTCTATTCAATTGAGATTCATAGACAATAGGCCACTCTCTACTTAGAAGGAGATATCTTAGCTCTTTATTCACTAAAGTGAGTTATAATGCAATCACACACACCACCACTTACTTTTATTCCACTTCTAACTAACAGAGACCATTTCACTTCACATTCAAACTGTTCTTTTATTAAATTTAAAGATGCAGGGGACAACACATACTTCTTGTTAAGTGAAAATGAACACACAAGCCAACACATAAAAAACCAGCCTACAAAAACATAATTGATGCATACTACACTAACAGTTTCTGTTAAAATGGGCATATTCATACTTCCAAATTTGAGCAATTCAATACTGATGGAGTTAAATGACAATACAACCTCTTGGTGGCTCCTTCTTCTTTCATCTCAGCTAATGGTGAGTAGTCCTCCCATAAGAGTGATTGATTTTCTGCAGTGTTAATGGAAGTTGCTTGTTTCTCAAGCCCTTATGTGATTTGTTAGTGTGCAAGACTTTCTTGTAGGCGTTTGAACTTACTTTGGTGTGTGAACACCAAACTCAGTCTCTTGCCATGTTTCTTATCCATAACCATATGTGAAAGCTTAAATCTTCGCTAAAGGTAATAAAATTGAAAACTAGAAACAGACAATGCTTAAATGATTTGTCAGATTGCTTGGAGCTGGTAGCTCTTTATATAGAAAGTGAGAATGTGCTTTTAAGTAAGATTTTGGTGGAACACCAAACTTAGAATCCTTCATTCTCCCTTAATATGTTTTGGTGTGAAACACCAAACTTAGCTCCTTGCAATACATACTACTCATTTAACCTTTTTATTGAACTAACTATGAAAGAAAAGTACCTCCGGTTGGGTTGCCTCCCAACA
Organism: Arachis ipaensis; assembly: GCF_059453495.1. Taxonomy (NCBI): domain Eukaryota; kingdom Viridiplantae; phylum Streptophyta; class Magnoliopsida; order Fabales; family Fabaceae; genus Arachis; species Arachis ipaensis. The sequence continues at coordinate 54,240,599 of NC_142437.1, read as the reverse complement.
AGCGCTCTTTTATTGTCACTAGCTTGACATCTTTCAATTCTTTTTAAGAGGGCTGTAGGTGTTGAACCTCTTTTTCCTTAACCCATTGTCCTCCTAAGTACAACTTTGCTCTGTGCCCATTCACAGTGAATTGATTCTTTGTTGCCTCATCTAGCAGTTCAATATTCCCATAGGGAAAAATCTTTGTCACCAAGTATGGGCCAGTCCATTTAGACTTCAGTTTGCCAGGGAAGATTTTAAGCCTTGAATTATACAGGAGTACTTGTTGTCCAGGCTTGAATTCCTTCTTTGTGATCTTCTTGTCATGCCACTTCTTAGCTTTCTCCTTGTATATCTTCGCATTTTCATAAGCTTCCAGTCTGAATTCATCCAGTTCATTTAGTTGTAACAACCTTTTTTCTCCTGCAGCTTGGGGGTCAAGGTTGAGGAGTTTAGTGGCCCAAAAAGCTCTATGTTCAAGCTCTACAGGGAGGTGGCAGGATTTGCCATACAATAGCTGAAAGGGTGACTTGCCAATAGGAGTTTTAAAAGCTGTCCTATATGCCCACAGTGCATCCTCTAGCTTTCTAGCCCAATCCTTTCTTGTGATTCCCACTGTTTTCTCTAGGATCTTCTTTAATTCTCTATTTGCAAGTTCAGCTTGGCCGTTAGTCTGAGGGTGGTAGGGTGTGGCTACTTTGTGAATTACTCCATATTTGTGAAGGAGTTTCTCCATTTGTTTGTTGCAAAAGTGACTACCACCATCACTAATAAGACTTTTGGGCACTCCAAACCTAGTGAAGATGTGCTTTTTGAGGAATTGGAGGACGATCTGTGCATCACAGGTGGTTGTGGCTATAGCTTCTACCCATTTTGAGACATATTCCACTGCTACCAGGATGTATCTAAAAGAATAGGAAGGAGGAAAAGGCCCCATGAAATCAATTCCCCACAGATCGAACAATTCTAATTCCAAGATAAAATTTTGAGGCATCTCATTCCTTCTTGTTAATCCTCCTGCTTTCTGGCATTCATTACATTGGTGTACATATCTTCTGGCATCCTTGAAAATAGTTGGCCAATAGAAGCCACTCTGTAGTATTTTTGCGGCTGTTTTTTCTGGGCCAAAGTGTCCACCATAAGCTGAACCATGACAATGCCACAAGATGTCCCTCACTTCACTTTCAGGAATACACCTCCTGATCACTCCATCAGAGCATCTCTTGAATAAGAAGGGTTCATCCCATAAAAATTTCCTTGCTTCTTTAATCAACTTCTTCACTTGTTGCTTAGAGAATTCTTGCGGTATCTTCCTTCCCACTTTGTAATTTGCTATGTCAGCAAACCAAGGTGCTTGATGGATCTGCAGAAGGTGCTCATCTGGGAAGCTTTCATTTATTGGCTGGGATGCTTTTTGATTTGTTTCATGTGGTAGTCTTGACAGATGATCAGCGACCTGGTTTTCAGTGCCCTTCCTATCTCTTATTTCAATGTCAAATTCTTGTAGAAGCAGTATCCACCTGATGAGTCTTGGTTTAGCATCCTGTTTTGACATCAAATACTTAAGTGCAGCATGATCAGTATAAACTACAACCTTCGATCCTATCAGATATGATCTAAACTTATCAAATGCATAGACTACAGCTAGCAACTCTTTTTCTGTTGTAGTGTAATTTCTTTGGGCCTCATTCAACACTTTACTTGCGTAATATATGACATGATGCAAATTCCCCTTCTTTTGCCCAAGTACAGCACCAATTGCAATGTCACTTGCATCACACATGAGTTCAAAAGGTAATCCCCAATCTGGGGGTGTGATTATTGGTGCTGTTGTGAGTTTATTTTTTAAAGTTTCAAATGCATGCTGACAGTTTTCATCAAAAACAAAAGGGTTATCAAGCATTAACAGATTACTTAAAGGTTTGGCTATTTTTGAAAAGTCCTTGATAAACCTTCTGTAAAATCCGGCATGCCCCAAGAAACTTCTAACAGATTTCACATTAATTGGTGGAGGGAGTTTTTCTATAATCTCAACTTTTGCCTTATCAACCTCTATCCCTTTTCTTGAGACTTTATGGCCAAGAACAATTCCTTCGGGTACCATAAAATGGCATTTCTCCCAGTTTAAAACCAAATTAGTTTCTTGGCACCGTTTCAAGACAAGAGTTAAATGGTTTAGGCAAGCATTGAAATTATCACCAAAAACAGAGAAGTCATCCATGAAGACTTCTAAAAATTTTTCGACCATATCAGAAAAAATGGAGAGCATACACCTTTGAAATGTGGCAGGGGCGTTGCAGAGCCCAAAAGGCATCCGCCTATACGCAAAAACTCCAAATGGACATGTGAAGGCAGTTTTCTCTTGGTCCTTGGGGTCTACCACGATTTGATTATACCCAGAATATCCGTCCAAGAAACAGTAATAGGCATGGCCGGCTAACCTTTCCAGCATCTGATCAATGAATGGGAGAGGGAAATGATCCTTCCTGGTGGCATCATTCAATCTTCTATAGTCTATGCACATTCTCCACCCAGTCACTGTTCTAGTAGGGATCAACTCATTCTTCTCATTAGTGATGACTGTCATTCCTCCCTTCTTTGGTACAACTTGAACTGGGCTTACCCATGGGCTGTCAGATATTGGGAATATTATCCCTGCATTCCACAACTTCATTACTTCCTTCTGGACAACTTCCTTCATTGTAGGATTTAGCCTTCTTTGTGGTTGAACCACTGGTTTGGAATTATCTTCCAAGAGGATCTTATGCATACATACTGCAGGGCTGATTCCCTTCAGATCATCAATGGTCCATCCTAAAGCATCTTTGTGAGCTTTGAGTACATCAAGAAGTTCTCCTTCTTCCTTCTTTGACAGGGATGAATTAATGATTACTGGGAGGCTCTCCGATGTGCCAAGGAATGCATATTTGAGATGGGTGGGTAAAGGTTTCAATTCTTGTCTTCGTACATCTTCTTTCTTATCTTGCCTTTCATATTGCTCAGTAAAGGTCTCAGCCACTTGTTCCTCTGTTGTTTCTTGATTTCCTTCTTGCTCTTGAAACTTTTCTTCCAAAGTTTCTTCCACCAAACTATCTATCATATCCACTCTCACATAATCTTCTTGCTCAGGAGCGTTTTGCATTGATTTGAACACATTTATAATCATTTGTTCATTATGGACCCTGAAGGTCATTTCTCCTTTTTCAACATCAATGATGGCCCTTGCTGTGTGTAGAAATGGCCTTCCCAGAATGATTGAGTCGTTTCCTTCTTCTTCGGTATCCAAAATTACAAAATCTGCTGGGAAGATAAACTCCCCAATCTTTACTAACAGATTCTCCACAATTCCATTAGGTGTCTTGATTGATCTGTCAGCCATGACTAGCGACATCCTGGTGGGTTTAAGTTCTTCTATGGCAAGTTTTCTCATCATTGAGAGAGGCATTAAGTTGATGCTGGCACCCAGGTCACAGAGGGCCTTGTTGAGAATTATCTTGCCAATAGTGCATGAGACTACAAAGCTTCCCGGATCCTTAAGTTTTGGTGGAATACCCCGTTGGATTACAGCACTGCATTCCTCTGTGAGTAATATGGTTTCCCTTTCAAGCCAACTTCTTTTCTTGTTGATAAGATCCTTCAGAAACTTGGAATATAGAGGCATTTGCTCAAGTGCTTCGGCCAAGGGAATGTTGATTTCCAGCTTCTTAAAAATCTCAAGGAATTTGTGAAAATGCTTGTCATTAATCTCTTTGTTGAACCTCTGAGGGTATGGCAAGGGAGGAGTGAAGTTATTTCCCTGCCTTTGGTCCTTAGTTGGTCCTTCAATTACTTCCTTTCCCTTTCTTGATTTTTGTGGCTGATCTTCTTTTTCTTGAACTTGATTCTGAGTTGGCTTGCTTGCTGCCTCCTTCTTGTCATTGACTTTCTCTTCTTCAGCTTGTTTCTTGTCACTTTCCTTTGGCTTCTTGGTTGCTTCTTCATTTTTCACCAAGACTTTTCCACTCCTCAATTGTATTGCCTTGCATTCTTCCTTAGGATTTGGGATTGTGTCACTTGGCAGTGAGCTTGAAGATTTCTCAACAGAAATCTGTTTGGAGATTTGCCCAATTTGCCTCTCTAGGCTCTTCATGGAGGCTTCATGGTTCTTGGTTGTCATTTCTTGGTGTTTCCACATTTTGTCTATCAAGGTTTCCAAGTTGGTGAGTCTGTGAGATTCAGGTGATGCTTGTGGTGGGTTGTGAAATGTGGATGGTGGATGGTAGACATTTTGGTTGGTGGGTTGGTTATTAGATTGGTAATGGTTGGGGTTGGAGTAGTTGTTTTGAGGTTTTCTGTAGGGGTTTTGGTTGGTTTGCTGCTGGTTGTGGTTTTGGTTGTTTCTTAAAGTGTTTTGGTTTGAGTTTCTCTGCCATGGTTGTTGATTTTGGTTGTGATTGTCTCCCCACCTAAGGTTTGGGTGGTTCTTCCAAGAAGGGTTGTAAGTGTCACCATATACTTCATTTGGCCCAGAATTTTGGTTGTGCATGTACTGGACTTGTTCTTGTTGTTGCTCCTCTTGAGTCTCTTCACTCTGACCCCATGTGGTTGATGGCTGGCTAGTGTTGACTGCTGCAACTTGGAGACTGTCAATCCTCTTAGCCATTTGCTCAAATTGTTGTTGAAATTGCTGCTGCATCATCTTGTTTTGAGCTAGGATTGAATCCACTCCGTCTAGTTCCATTACTCCTCTTCTTTGTGATGGTTGGCGGCTTCTTTGATGAGCAAAGAAATATTGATTGTTGGCCACCATGTCCACAAGATTCTGAGCTTCCTCAGCAGTTTTCATTAGTTGTAGTGAACCTCCAGCAGAATGATCTAATGCCTCCTGAGATTTCAATGTCAGGCCTTCATAGAAATTTTGCAGCACATCCCATTCATTGAACATCTCTGGAGGGCACTTTCTGATTAAGGCTTTGTACCTCTCCCATGCTTCATACAAGGATTCAGCATCTAATTGTGTGAATGTCTGCACCTCAGTTTTCAGCCTGATGACTCTCTGGGGTGGATAGAATTTGGCTAGAAATTTAGCCACCAAGTCATCCCAACTAGTGATACTTGCTTGGGGAAAAGTTTCAAGCCATTGTGCAGCCTTATCCCTTAATGAGAACGGGAACAGCAGAAGCTTGTAAGTCTCAGGATTCACACCATTGGATTTGACAGTGTCACAGATCCTCAAGAAGGTAGATAGATGTTGATTTGGATCCTCCAATGGTCCTCCTCCAAATGAGCAGTTATTCTGGACCAATGTGATGAGTTGTGGCTTTAGTTCAAAGTTATTTGCATTGACATTAGGGGTGAGAATGCTGCTTCCACAATGTCTAGCATTTGCAAAAGTATAGGAAGCCAATACTCTCCTCTGTTGTGGTGGATTATTAACTCCTTCTCCTGGATTAGATGTATCTCCTTCCATCTCGTGGTATTCTTCCTCAGATTCTTCTTCTCCAACAATACTTTTCCCTCTTTCGGCTCTTCTTAACCTCCTGAGAGTTCTTTCGTCTTGTTCATGAAAATTGGGTATGGCTCTTTGTGTACCTGACATACAAGCAGAACATAAGAGCACACAAACCAGTGATACTTCAATCTACTGCTAGAATGAAGTTTTAGTTAGCTTAAGCAAAAATTCAAACAGTTAGTGGGTTAATCAAAGGTTAAAGAAAAATAAAGAAAAAGTGCTTGATCTAGATTACCACCTCACTTAATCATTGTCAATCTAATCAATCCCCGGCAACGGCGCCAAAAACTTGATGAGTTATTTTGGTGAGAAACGAATTTCTACCAAAACACCCAAAACTAACCGGCAAGTGTACCGGGTCGTATCAAGTAATAAAAACTCACGGGAGTGAGGTCGATCCCACAGGGATTGAAGGATTGAGCAATTTTAGCTTAGTGGTTGATTTAGTCAAGCGAATCAAGTTTTGGTTGAGTGATTTGTGAATTGCAGAATGTAAATTGCATGAAATTAAAGAGAGCGGGAAAGTAAATTGCTGAAACTTAAAGAACAAGAAATTAAATGGCGGAAACTTAAAGTGCAAGAAATGTAAATTGCGGAATCTTAAAGTGCAAGAAATATAAATTGCTTGAAATGTAAAGGGGATTGGGATGTGGATTTGCAGAATTTAAACAAAGAAAAACTAAATTGCATCAAACAGAAGAGGGAAGGGGAATTGGGATTGAACCGGAAACAAAGCAGTAAAGTAAATGAACATAAGAGGCAGTAAACAGGGAATTGAAATGAGAATTTCAGATCTCAGGATCCAGAGACTAGAAAACCAAGTCTAGATCTCAATGCCTTCCTAGATCCAATAAGAACCATAGCAAGGAAATTGTAAATTGCAAAGAAAAGAGATGAAGATCAAGTAACAGAAACAGAAATGCTAATTCAATTAACAGTAAAGGAAACAGAGAGATCCAAGATTGAGATTGAAACAGAATTTCTTCAATTCTCCAATCCAAGATCCAAGACAAAAGTCAAATGAAATTGAAAGCAATGAAAGCAAGAAATTAAAGTTCACTCAAGTTCAAAAGCTCTTCGAAAACTATTATGAAAATTCTAAAAGGAAAGCTCTAAAAGAAAACTCTCCCGAAAAAGCCCCCTAAACAAATTGAATTCTCTCCTATTTATACACTTTCCAAAATGATCTTCAAGCCTTGAGTTGGGCCTTTGTTCTTGGTGGAATTGCGTTGAAAGAGGCCTTGGTTGATTGCTCTTGAAGATTGAAGAAGAACCGAAGTGAACCAATTGAACCGGAAATGGAGTTAGCCAACGTTGGTCTTCAACGTTAGGGTCAAAGTTAGGGGTCTAACTTTGACCCTAACTTTTCATATCAGCAAACCACATTCTTCTGGTTTAGACGTTGGCGCCAACGTTAGGGGTCTAACTTTGACCCTAACGTTGGCCTTGCTTGGTGTGATTGGTGCCAACGTTAGCCTCCACGTTAGGGGGCTAACGTTGGCGCAAACGTTGCCTACTCCCCCATTGTGATTTAAGTGCCAACGTTAGCCTCCAAGTTAGGGGGCTAACGTTGGCGCAAACGTTGGTAGCCCAGGGAGAAACTCTCAAGTTCCAACGTTAGCCTCCAAGTTAGGGGGCTAACGTTGGAGCTAACGTTGGCTACTTCCAAAGAGTGATTCATATGCCCAACGTTAGCCTCCAAGTTAGGGGGCTAACGTTGGGGCTAACTTCATGCAACCCGGTTCAATTTTCACTTATTCCATTGTCCTCTCTTCACTCCTAGCCATTCCTCTTTGCTTCAACCTTTCTCCAAGCCTTCTTCACCTATCATTGATCAACCAAACTAATCAAAGTTTTGCTCAAAATCATGAGGTATTCAATCTTCCACAATATGCAACAAATATAGTTCAAAACCTCATGAAATGGCATGAATTCACATATGGTTGGTTCAATCAAGGGAAACATGAAAATCTACTCAATTAGCTTGCTTGTAGCTTAAGAAAGTGCATAATTCTAATGAAAATAAAAGAAAAAGACTAGCTAAAATGGGCTAGGATGACTTGTCATCAAACGTCATTTAAAGAACAAGAGTTAGCACAATGTATAAAAAAAAAAAAAAAAAAAAAAAAAAAAAAAAAACTGAAGAAAAAACGGAAAAAAATATGAAAAAAAAAAACGGAGAAGCTTGCCAAGGATGAGGCCATTACGGCTCGCCTTTAGGTGTCCTCCTCAGGATAGCGTCGTTTAAAGAACGAGAATCAGGACAACGTAAAAAAAAAAAAAAAAAAAAACGGAAAAAACTATGGAAAAAACCGGAGAAGCTTGCCAAAGATGAGGCCATTACGGGTCGCCTTTAGGTGTTCTCCTCGGGATAACGTCATTTAAAGAACAAGAGTCAGCACAACGTAATAAAAAAAAAAAAAAAAAAAACTGAAAAAAAAAACTTAAGAAAAAACGGAAAAAAAAACTATGGAAAAAAAACCGGAGAAGCTTGCCAAAGATGAGGCCATTACGGCTCGCCTTTAGGTGTCCTCCTCGGGATAACGTCATTTAAAGAACGAGAGTCAGCACAACGTAAAAAAAAATAAAAAATAAAAAATAAAAAAAACTGAAAAAAAAAACTTAAGAA
>NC_142437.1:54210000-54222500 GCF_059453495.1 Arachis ipaensis | reverse complement strand
AGGCCATTACGGGTCGCCTTTAGGTGTCCTCCTCGGGATAACGTCATTTAAAGAACAAGAGTCAGCACAACGTAAAAAAAATAATAAAAAAAAAAAACTGAAAAAAAAACGGAAAAAAACTATGGAAAAAAAACCGGAGAAGCTTGCCAAAGATGAGGCCATTACGGCTCGCCTTTAGGTGTCCTCCTCGGGATAACGTCATTTAAAGAACAAGAGTCAGCACAATGTAAAAAAAAAAAAAAAACTGAAGAAAAAACGGAAAAAAATATGGAAAAAAAAACGGAGAAGCTTGGCAAAGATGAGGCCATTACGGCTCGCCTTTAGGTGTCCTCCTTGGGATAACGTCATTTAAAGAACAAGAGTCAGCACAATGTAAAAAAAAAAAAAAAAAAAACTGAAAAAAAACGGGACAAAACTGTGGAAAAAAAAACCGGTGGAGCTTGCCGAAGGTGAGGCCATTACGGCTCGCCTTTAGGTGTCCTCCTCAGGATAGCGTCGTTTAAAGAAAAAAAAAGAAAAAAAACGGAAAAAAACTATGGAAAAATAACCGGAGAAGCTTGCCAAAGATGAGGCCATTAGGGCTCGCCTTTAGGTGTCCTCCTCGGGATAACGTCATTTAAAGAACAAGAGTCAGCACAATGTAAAAAAAAAAAAAAACTAAAGAAAAAACGGAAAAAAATATGGAAAAAAAAACGGAGAAGCTTGCCAAAGATGAGGCCATTACGGCTCGCCTTTAGGTGTCCTCCTCGAAATAACGTCATTTAAAGAACAAGATTCAGCACAATGTAAAAAAAAAAAAAAAAAAAAAAAAAAAAAAAAAAAAAAAAAAAAAAAAAAAAAAAAAAAAAAAAAACTGAAGAAAAAACGGAAAAAAATATGGAAAAAAAAAACGGAGAAGCTTGCCAAAGATGAGGCCATTACGGCTCGCCTTTAGGTGTCCTCCTTGGGATAACGTTATTTAAAGAACAAGAGTCAGCACAATGAAAAAAAAAAAAAAAAAACTGAAAAAAAAAACTGAAGAATAAACGGAAAAAAACTATGGAAAAAAAATCGGGGAAGCTTGCAAAAGATGAGGCCATTACGGCTCGCCTTTAGGTGTCCTCCTCGGGAAAACGTCATTTAAAGAACAAGAGTCAGCACAATGTAAATAAAAAAAAAAAAAAAAAAAAAACTGAAAAAAAAAACTGAAGAAAAAACGGAAAAAAACTATGGAAAAAAAAACCGGAGAAGCTTGCCAAAGATGAGGCCATTACGGCTCGCCTTTAGGTGTCCTCCTCGGGATAACGTCATTTAAAGAACAAGAGTCAGCACAATGTAAAAAAAAAAAAAAAAAAAAAAAAAAAAAAAAAAAAAAAAAAAAAAAAAAAAAAAAAAAAAAACTGAAAAAAATGGAAAAAAACGGGAAAAAACTGTGGAAAAAAAACCGGAGGAGCTTGCTGAAGATGAGGCCATTACGGCTCGCCTTTAAGTGTCCTCCTCAGGATAGCGTCGTATAAAGAACGAGACTCAGCACAACGTAATTAAAAAAAAAAAAAAACGGAAAAAAACTATGGAAAAAAAACCGGAGAAGCTTGCCAAAGATGAGGCCATTACGGCTCGCCTTTAGGTGTCCTCCTCGGGATAACGTCATTTAAAGAACAAGAGTCAGCACAATGTAAAAAAAAAAAAAAAAAAAATTGAAAAAAAAACTGAAGAAAAAACGGAAAAAAAACTATGGAAAAAAAACCGGAGAAGCTTGCCAAAGATGCGTCCATTACGGCTCGCCTTTAGGTGTCCTCCTCGGGATAACGTCATTTAAAGAACAAGAGTCAGCACAATGTAAAAAAAAAAACTGAAAAAAAAACTGAAGAATAAACGGAAAAAAACTATGGAAAAAAAATCGGAGAAGATTGCCAAAGATGAGGCCATTACGGCTCGCCTTTAGGTGTCCTCCTCGGGATAACGTCATTTAAAGAACAAGAGTCAGCACAATGTAAAAAAAAAAAAAAAAAAATTGAAAAAAAAACTGAAGAAAAAACGGAAAAAAAACTATGGAAAAAAAACCGGAGAAGCTTGCCAAAGATGCGTCCATTACGGCTCGCCTTTAGGTGTCCTCCTCGGGATAACGTCATTTAAAGAACAAGAGTCAGCACAATGTAAAAAAAAAAAAAAAAAGAAAAAGAAAAAGAAAAAAAAAACTGAAAAAAAACGGAAAAAAACGGGAAAAAACTGTGGAAAAAAAAAACGGAGGAGCTTGCTGAAGATGAGGCCATTACGGCTCGCCTTTAGGTGTCTTCCTCAGGATAGCGTCGTTTAAAGAACGAGACTCAGCACAACGTAATTATAAAAAAAAAAAAAAAAAAAAACGGAAAAAAACTATGGAAAAAAAACCGGAGAAGCTTGCCAAAGATGAGGCCATTACGGCTCGCCTTTAGGTGTCCTCCTCGGGATAACGTCATTTAAAGAACAAGAGTCAGCACAATGTAAAAAAAAAAAAAAATTGAAAAAAAAAACTGAAGAAAAAACGGAAAAAAAACTATGGAAAAAAAACCGAAGAAGCTTGGCAAAGATGAGGCCATTACGGCTCGCCTTTAGGTGTCCTCCTCGGGATAACGTCATTTAAAGAACGAGAGTCAGCACAATGTTAAAAAAAAAAAAAAAAAAAAACAAACGGAAAAAAACTATGGAAAAAAAACCGGAGAAGCTTGCCAAAGATGAGGCCATTACGGGTCGCCTTTAGGTGTCCTCCTCGGGATAACGTCATTTAAAGAACAAGAGTAAGCACAACGTAATAAAAAAAAAAAAAAAAACGGAAAAAAACTATGGAAAAAAAACCGGAGAAGCTTGGCAAAGATGAGGCCATTACGGCTCGCCTTTAGGTGTCCTCTTCGGGATAACGTCATTTAAAGAACATGAGTCAGCACAATGTAAAAAAAAAAAATGAAAAAAAACGGAAAAAAAACGGGAAAAAACTGTGGAAAAAAAACCGGAGGAGCTTGCCTAAGATGAGGCCATTACGGCTCGCCTTTAGGTGTCCTCCTCGAGATAACGTCATTTAAAGAACAAGAGTCAGCACAATGTAAAAGAAAAAAAAAACTGAAGAAAAAACGGAAAAAAATATGGAAAAAAAAAACGGAGAAGCTTGCCAAAGATGAGGCCATTACGGCTCGCCTTTAGGTGTCCTCCTTGGGATAACGTCATTTAAAGAACAAGAGTCAGCACAATGAAAAAAAAAAAACTGAAAAAAAAACTGAAGAATAAACGGAAAAAAACTATGGAAAAAAAATCGGAGAAGCTTGCCAAAGATGAGGCCATTACGGCTCGCCTTTAGGTGTCCTCCTCGGGATAACGTCATTTAAAGAACAAGAGTCAGCACAATGTAAAAAAAAAAAAAAAAAAAAAAAAACTGAAGAAAAAACGGAAAAAAATATGGAAAAAGAAACGGAGAAGCTTGCCAAAGATGAGGCCATTACGGCTCGCCTTTAGGTGTCCTCCTTGGGATAACGTCATTTAAAGAACAAGATTCAGCACAATGAAAAAAAAAAAAAAAAAAAAACTGAAGAATAAACGGAAAAAAACTATGGAAAAAAAATCGGAGAAGCTTGCCAAAGATGAGGCCATTACGGCTCGCCTTTAGGTGTCCTCCTTGGGATAACGTCATTTAAAGAACAAGAGTCAGCACAATGTAAAAAAAAAAAAACTGAAAAAAAACGGGAAAAAACTGTGGAAAAAAAAACCGTTGGAGCTTGCCGAAGGTGAGGCCATTACGGCTCGCCTTTAGGTGTCCGCCTCAGGATAGCGTCGTTTAAAGAACGAGAGTCAGCACAACGTAAAAAAAAAAAAAAAAAAAAATGGAAAAAAACTATGGAAAAATAACCGGAGAAGCTTGCCAAAGATGAGGCCATTAGGGCTCGCCTTTAGGTGTCCTCCTCGGGATAACGTCATTTAAAGAACAAGAGTCAGCACAATGTAAAAAAAAAAAAAAAAAAAAAAAAAAAAAAAAAAAAAAAAACTGAAGAAAAAACGGAAAAAAACTATGGAAAAAAAACCGGAGAAGCTTGGCAAAGATGAGGCCATTACGGCTCGCATTTAGGTGTCCTCCTCGGGATAACGTCATTTAAAGAACGAGAGTCAGCACAACGTAAAAAAAAAAAAAAAACTGAAAAAAAACTGAAGAATAAACGGAAAAAAACTATGGAAAAAAAACCGGAGAAGCTTGGCAAAGATGAGGCCATTACGGCTCGCCTTTAGGTGTCCTCCTCGGGATAACGTCATTTAAAGAACAAGAGTCAGCACAATGTATAAAAAAAAAAAAAAAAAAAAAAAAAAAAAAAAAAAAAAAAAAAAACTGAAAAAAACGGGAAAAAACTGTGAAAAAAAAAACCGGAGGAGCTTGCCGAAGATGAGGCCATTACGGCTCGCCTTTAGTTGTCCTCCTCAGGATAGCGTCGTTTAAAGAACGAGAGTCAGCATAACGTAAAAAAAAAAAAAAAAAAAAAAAAAAAAAAAAACGGAAAAAAACTATGGAAAAAAAACCGGAGAAGCTTGCCAAAGATGAGGCCATTACGGGTCGCCTTTAGGTGTCCTCCTCGGGATAACGTCATTTAAAGAACAAGAGTCAGCACAACGTAAAAAAAATAATAAAAAAAAAAAACTGAAAAAAAAACGGAAAAAAACTATGGAAAAAAAACCGGAGAAGCTTGCCAAAGATGAGGCCATTACGGTTCGCCTTTAGGTGTCCTCCTCGGGATAACGTCATTTAAAGAACAAGAGTCAGCACAATGTAAAAAAAAAAAAAAAAACTGAAGAAAAAACGGAAAAAAATATGGAAAAAAAAACAGAGAAGCTTGCCAAAGATGAGGCCATTACGGCTCGCCTTTAGGTGTCCTCCTTGGGATAACGTCATTTAAAGAACAAGAGTCAGCACAATGTAAAAAAAAAAAAAAAAAACTGAAAAAAAACGGGACAAAACTGTGGAAAAAAAAACCGGTGGAGCTTGCCGAAGGTGAGGCCATTACGGCTCGCCTTTAGGTGTCCTCCTCAGGATAGCGTCGTTTAAAGAAAAAAAAAGAAAAAAAAACGGAAAAAAACTATGGAAAAATAACCGGAGAAGCTTGCCAAAGATGAGGCCATTAGGGCTCGCCTTTAGGTGTCCTCCTCGGGATAACGTCATTTAAAGAACAAGAGTCAGCACAATGTAAAAAAAAAAAAAAAAAAAAACTAAAGAAAAAACGGAAAAAAATATGGAAAAAAAAACGGAGAAGCTTGCCAAAGATGAGGCCATTACGGCTCGCCTTTAGGTGTCCTCCTCGAAATAACGTCATTTAAAGAACAAGATTCAGCACAATGTAAAAAAAAAAAAAAAAAAAAAAAAAAAAAAAAAAAAAAAAAAAACTGAAGAAAAAACGGAAAAAAATATGGAAAAAAAAAACGGAGAAGCTTGCCAAAGATGAGGCCATTACGGCTCGCCTTTAGGTGTCCTCCTTGGGATAACGTTATTTAAAGAACAAGAGTCAGCACAATGAAAAAAAAAAAAAAAAAACTGAAAAAAAAAACTGAAGAATAAACGGAAAAAAACTATGGAAAAAAAATCGGGGAAGCTTGCAAAAGATGAGGCCATTACGGCTCGCCTTTAGGTGTCCTCCTCGGGAAAACGTCATTTAAAGAACAAGAGTCAGCACAATGTAAATAAAAAAAAAAAAAAAACTGAAAAAAAAAACTGAAGAAAAAACGGAAAAAAACTATGGAAAAAAAAACAGGAGAAGCTTGCCAAAGATGAGGCCATTACGGCTCGCCTTTAGGTGTCCTCCTCGGGATAACGTCATTTAAAGAACAAGAGTCAGCACAATGTAAAAAAAAAAAAAAAAAAAAAAAAAAAAAAAAAAAAAAAAAACTGAAGAAAAAACGGAAAAAAAACCGGAGAAGCTTGGCAAAGATGAGGCCATTACGGCTCGCCTTTAGGTGTCCTCCTCGGGATAACGTCATTTAAAGAACAAGAGTCAGCACAATGTAAAAAAAAAAAAAAAAATTGAAAAAAAAACTGAAGAAAAAACGGAAAAAAAACTATGGAAAAAAAACCGGAGAAGCTTGCCAAAGATGCGGCCATTACGGCTCGCCTTTAGGTGTCCTCCTCGGGATAACGTCATTTAAAGAACAAGAGTCAGCACAATGTAAAAAAAAAAAAAAAAAAAGAAAAAAAAGAAAAAAAAAACTGAAAAAAAACGGAAAAAAACGGGAAAAAACTGTGGAAAAAAAAAACGGAGGAGCTTGCTGAAGATGAGGCCATTACGGCTCGCCTTTAGGTGTCTTCCTCAGGATAGCGTCGTTTAAAGAACGAGACTCAGCACAACGTAATTATAAAAAAAAAAAAAAAAAAAAAAAACGGAAAAAAACTATGGAAAAAAAACCGGAGAAGCTTGCCAAAGATGAGGCCATTACGGCTCGCCTTTAGGTGTCCTCCTCGGGATAACGTCATTTAAAGAACAAGAGTCAGCACAATGTAAAAAAAAAAAATTGAAAAAAAAAACTGAAGAAAAAACGGAAAAAAAACTATGGAAAAAAAACCGAAGAAGCTTGGCAAAGATGAGGCCATTACGGCTCGCCTTTAGGTGTCCTCCTCGGGATAACGTCATTTAAAGAACGAGAGTCAGCACAATGTTAAAAAAAAAAAAAAAAAAAAAAACAAACGGAAAAAAACTATGGAAAAAAAACCGGAGAAGCTTGCCAAAGATGAGGCCATTACGGGTCGCCTTTAGGTGTCCTCCTCGGGATAACGTCATTTAAAGAACAAGAGTAAGCACAACGTAATAAAAAAAAAAAAAAAAAAACGGAAAAAAACTATGGAAAAAAAACCGGAGAAGCTTGGCAAAGATGAGGCCATTACGGCTCGCCTTTAGGTGTCCTCTTCGGGATAACGTCATTTAAAGAACATGAGTCAGCACAATGTAAAAAAAAAAAATGAAAAAAAAACGGAAAAAAAACGGGAAAAAACTGTGGAAAAAAAACCGGAGGAGCTTGCCTAAGATGAGGCCATTACGGCTCGCCTTTAGGTGTCCTCCTCGAGATAACGTCATTTAAAGAACAAGAGTCAGCACAATGTAAAAGAAAAAAAAAACTGAAGAAAAAACGGAAAAAAATATGGAAAAAAAAACGGAGAAGCTTGCCAAAGATGAGGCCAGTACGGCTCGCCTTTAGGTGTCCTCCTTGGGATAACGTTATTTAAAGAACAAGAGTCAGCACAATGAAAAAAAAAAAAAAAAAACTGAAGAATAAACGGAAAAAAACTATGGAAAAAAAATCGGGGAAGCTTGCAAAAGATGAGGCCATTACGGCTCGCCTTTAGGTGTCCTCCTCGGGAAAACGTCATTTAAAGAACAAGAGTCAGCACAATGTAAATAAAAAAAAAAAAAAAAAAAAAAAAAAAAAACTGAAAAAAAAAACTGAAGAAAAAACGGAAAAAAACTATGGAAAAAAAAACAGGAGAAGCTTGCCAAAGATGAGGCCATTACGGCTCGCCTTTAGGTGTCCTCCTCGGGATAACGTCATTTAAAGAACAAGAGTCAGCACAATGTAAAAAAAAAAAAAAAAAAAAAAAAAAAAAAAAAAAAAAAAAAAAAAAAAAACTGAAGAAAAAACGGAAAAAAAACCGGAGAAGCTTGGCAAAGATGAGGCCATTACGGCTCGCCTTTAGGTGTCCTCCTCGGGATAACGTCATTTAAAGAACAAGAGTCAGCACAATGTAAAAAAAAAAAAAAAAAATTGAAAAAAAAAACTGAAGAAAAAACGGAAAAAAAACTATGGAAAAAAAACCGGAGAAGCTTGCCAAAGATGCGGCCATTACGGCTCGCCTTTAGGTGTCCTCCTCGGGATAACGTCATTTAAAGAACAAGAGTCAGCACAATGTAAAAAAAAAAAAAAAAAAAAAAAGAAAAAGAAAAAAAAAACCTGAAAAAAAACGGAAAAAAACGGGAAAAAACTGTGGAAAAAAAAAACGGAGGAGCTTGCTGAAGATGAGGCCATTACGGCTCGCCTTTAGGTGTCTTCCTCAGGATAGCGTCGTTTAAAGAACGAGACTCAGCACAACGTAATTATAAAAAAAAAAAAAAAAAAAAACGGAAAAAAACTATGGAAAAAAAACCGGAGAAGCTTGCCAAAGATGAGGCCATTACGGCTCGCCTTTAGGTGTCCTCCTCGGGATAACGTCATTTAAAGAACAAGAGTCAGCACAATGTAAAAAAAAAAAATTGAAAAAAAAAACTGAAGAAAAAACGGAAAAAAAACTATGGAAAAAAAACCGAAGAAGCTTGGCAAAGATGAGGCCATTACGGCTCGCCTTTAGGTGTCCTCCTCGGGATAACGTCATTTAAAGAACGAGAGTCAGCACAATGTTAAAAAAAAAAAAAAAAAAAAAAAACAAACGGAAAAAAACTATCGAAAAAAAACCGGAGAAGCTTGCCAAAGATGAGGCCACTACGGGTCGCCTTTAGGTGTCCTCCTCGGGATAACGTCATTTAAAGAACAAGAGTAAGCACAACGTAATAAAAAAAAAAAAAAAAAACGGAAAAAAACTATGGAAAAAAAACCGGAGAAGCTTGGCAAAGATGAGGCCATTACGGCTCGCCTTTAGGTGTCCTCTTCGGGATAACGTCATTTAAAGAACATGAGTCAGCACAATGTAAAAAAAAAAAATGAAAAAAAACGGAAAAAAAACGGGAAAAAACTGTGGAAAAAAAACCGGAGGAGCTTGCCTAAGATGAGGCCATTACGGCTCGCCTTTAGGTGTCCTCCTCGAGATAACGTCATTTAAAGAACAAGAGTCAGCACAATGTAAAAGAAAAAAAAAACTGAAGAAAAAACGGAAAAAAATATGGAAAAAAAAAACGGAGAAGCTTGCCAAAGATGAGGCCATTACGGCTCGCCTTTAGGTGTCCTCCTTGGGATAACGTCATTTAAAGAACAAGAGTCAGCACAATGAAAAAAAAAAAACTGAAAAAAAAACTGAAGAATAAACGGAAAAAAACTATGGAAAAAAAATCGGAGAAGCTTGCCAAAGATGAGGCCATTACGGCTCGCCTTTAGGTGTCCTCCTCGGGATAACGTCATTTAAAGAACAAGAGTCAGCACAATGTAAAAAAAAAAAAAAAAAAAAACTGAAGAAAAAACGGAAAAAAATATGGAAAAAGAAACGGAGAAGCTTGCCAAAGATGAGGCCATTACGGCTCGCCTTTAGGTGTCCTCCTTGGGATAACGTCATTTAAAGAACAAGAGTCAGCACAATGAAAAAAAAAAAAAAAAAACTGAAGAATAAACGGAAAAAAACTATGGAAAAAAAATCGGAGAAGCTTGCCAAAGATGAGGCCATTACGGCTCGCCTTTAGGTGTCCTCCTCGGGATAACGTCATTTAAAGAACAAGAGTCAGCACAATGTAAAAAAAAAAAAAAAAAAAAAAAAAAAAAAAAAAAAAAAAACTGAAGAAAAAACGGAAAAAAATATGGAAAAAGAAACGGAGAAGCTTGCCAAAGATGAGGCCATTACGGCTCGCCTTTAGGTGTCCTCCTTGTGATAACGTCATTTAAAGAACAAGAGTCAGCACAATGAAAAAAAAAAAAAAAAACTGAAGAATAAACGGAAAAAAACTATGGAAAAAAAACCGGAGAAGCTTGCCAAAGATGAGGCCATTACGGGTCGCCTTTAGGTGTCCTCCTCGGGATAACGTCATTTAAAGAACAAGAGTAAGCACAACGTAATAAAAAAAAAAAAAAAAAAAAAACGGAAAAAAACTATGGAAAAAAAACCGGAGAAGCTTGGCAAAGATGAGGCCATTACGGCTCGCCTTTAGGTGTCCTCTTCGGGATAACGTCATTTAAAGAACAAGAGTCAGCACAATGTAAAAAAAAAAATGAAAAAAAACGGAAAAAAAACGGGAAAAAACTGTGGAAAAAAAACCGGAGGAGCTTGCCGAAGATGAGGCCATTACGGCTCGCCTTTAGGTGTCCTCCTCGAGATAACGTCATTTAAAGAACAAGAGTCAGCACAATGTAAAAGAAAAAAAAAACTGAAGAAAAAACGGAAAAAAATATGGAAAAAAAAAACGGAGAAGCTTGCCAAAGATGAGGCCATTACGGCTCGCCTTTAGGTATCCTCCTTGGGATAACGTCATTTAAAGAACAAGAGTCAGCACAATGAAAAAAAAAAAACTGAAAAAAAAACTGAAGAATAAACGGAAAAAAACTATGGAAAAAAAATCGGAGAAGATTGCCAAAGATGAGGCCATTACGGCTCGCCTTTAGGTGTCCTCCTCGGGATAACGTCATTTAAAGAACAAGAGTCAGCACAATGTAAAAAAAAAAAAAAAAAAAAAACTGAAGAAAAAACTGAAAAAAATATGGAAAAAGAAACGGAGAAGCTTGCCAAAGATGAGGCCATTACGGCTCGCCTTTAGGTGTCCTCCTTGGGATAACGTCATTTAAAGAACAAGAGTCAGCACAATGAAAAAAAAAATGAAGAATAAACGGAAAAAAACTATGGAAAAAAAATCGGAGAAGCTTGCCAAAGATGAGGCCATTACGTCTCGCCTTTAGGTGTCCTCCTCGGGATAACGTCATTTAAAGAACAAGAGTCAGCACAATGTAAAAAAAAAAAAAAAAATTGAAAAAAAAACTGAAGAAAAAACGGAAAAAAAACTATGGAAAAAAAACCGGAGAAGCTTGGCAAAGATGCGGCCATTACGGCTCGCCTTTAGGTGTCCTCCTCGGGATAACGTCATTTAAAGAACAAGAGTCAGCACAATGTAAAAAAAAAAAAAAGAAAAAAGAAAAAGAAAAAAAAAACTGAAAAAAAACGGAAAAAAACGGGAAAAAACTGTGGAAAAAAAAAACGGAGGAGCTTGCTGAAGATGAGGCCATTACGGCTCGCCTTTAGGTGTCTTCCTCAGGATAGCGTCGTTTAAAGAACGAGACTCAGCACAACGTAATTATAAAAAAAAAAAAAAAAAAACGGAAAAAAACTATGGAAAAAAAACCGGAGAAGCTTGCCAAAGATGAGGCCATTACGGCTCGCCTTTAGGTGTCCTCCTCGGGATAACGTCATTTAAAGAACAAGAGTCAGCACAATGTAAAAAAAAAAATTGAAAAAAAAAACTGAAGAAAAAACGGAAAAAAAACTATGGAAAAAAAACCGAAGAAGCTTGGCAAAGATGAGGCCATTACGGCTCGCCTTTAGGTGTCCTCCTCGGGATAACGTCATTTAAAGAACGAGAGTCAGCACAATGTTAAAAAAAAAAAAAAAAAAAAAAAACAAACGGAAAAAAACTATGGAAAAAAAACCGGAGAAGCTTGCCAAAGATGAGGCCATTACGGGTCGCCTTTAGGTGTCCTCCTCGGGATAACGTCATTTAAAGAACAAGAGTAAGCACAACGTAATAAAAAAAAAAAAAAAAAACGGAAAAAAACTATGGAAAAAAAACCGGAGAAGCTTGGCAAAGATGAGGCCATTACGGCTCGCCTTTAGGTGTCCTCTTCGGGATAACGTCATTTAAAGAACATGAGTCAGCACAATGTAAAAAAAAAATGAAAAAAAACGGAAAAAAAACGGGAAAAAACTGTGGAAAAAAAACCGGAGGAGCTCGCCTAAGATGAGGCCATTACGGCTCGCCTTTAGGTGTCCTCCTCGAGATAACGTCATTTAAAGAACAAGAGTCAGCACAATGTAAAAGAAAAAAAAAACTGAAGAAAAAACGGAAAAAAATATGGAAAAAAAAAACGGAGAAGCTTGTCAAAGATGAGGACATTACGGCTCGCCTTTAGGTGTCCTCCTTGGGATAACGTCATTTAAAGAACAAGAGTCAGCACAATGAAAAAAAAAAAACTGAAAAAAAAACTGAAGAATAAACGGAAAAAAACTATGGAAAAAAAATCGGAGAAGCTTGCCAAAGATGAGGCCATTACGGCTCGCCTTTAGGTGTCCTCCTCGGGATAACGTCATTTAAAGAACAAGAGTCAGCACAATGTAAAAAAAAAAAAAAAAAAAAAACTGAAGAAAAAACGGAAAAAAATATGGAAAAAGAAACGGAGAAGCTTGCCAAAGATGAGGCCATTACGGCTCGCCTTTAGGTGTCCTCCTTGGGATAACGTCATTTAAAGAACAAGAGTCAGCACAATGAAAAAAAAAAAAAAAAAAAACTGAAGAATAAACGGAAAAAAACTATGGAAAAAAAATCGGAGAAGCTTGCCAAAGATGAGGCCATTACGGCTCGCCTTTAGGTGTCCTCCTCGGGATAACGTCATTTAAAGAACAAGAGTCAGCACAATGTAAAAAAAAAAAAAAAAAAAAAAAAACTGAAGAAAAAACGGAAAAAAATATGGAAAAAGAAACGGAGAAGCTTGCCAAAGATGAGGCCATTACGGCTCGCCTTTAAGTGTCCTCCTTGTGATAACGTCATTTAAAGAACAAGAGTCAGCACAATGAAAAAAAAAAAAAAAAACTGAAGAATAAACGGAAAAAAACTATGGAAAAAAAATCG
>NC_142437.1:54192500-54197500 GCF_059453495.1 Arachis ipaensis | reverse complement strand
AAGCTTGCCAAAGATGAGGCCATTACAGGTCGCCTATAGGTGTCCTCCTCGGGATAACGTCATTTAAAGAACAAGAGTCAGCACAACGTAAAAAAAAAAAAAACTGTGGAAAAAACCGGAGGAGCTTGCCGAAGATATGGCCATTACGGCTCGCCTTTCGGTGTCCTCCTCAGGATAGCGTCGTTTAAAGAACGAGAGTCAGCACAACGTAAAAAAAAAAAAAAAAAAAAAAACGGAAAAAAACTATGGAAAAAAAACCGGAGAAGCTTGCCAAAGATGAGGCCATTACGGGTCGCCTTTAGGTGTCCTCCTCGGGATAACGTCATTTAAAGAACAAGAGTCAGCACAACGTAAATAAAAAAAAAAAAAAAAAAGAAAACTGAAAAAAAAAACTGAAGAATAAACGGAAAAAACTATGGAAAAAAAAACCGGAGAAGCTTGCCAAAGATGAGGCCATTACGGCTCGCCTTTAGGTGTCCTCCTCGGGATAACGTCATTTAAAGAACAAGAGTCAGCACAATGTAAAAAAAAAAAAAAAAAAAAACTGAAGAAAAAACGGAAAAAAATATGGAAAAAAAAATGGAGATGCTTGCCAAAGATGAGGCCATTACGGCTCGCCTTTAGGTGTCCTCCTTGGGATAACGTCATTTAAAGAACAAGAGTCAGCACAATGTAAAAAAAAAAAAAAAAAAAAAAAAAAAAAAAAAAAGAAACTGAAGAATAAACGGAAAAAAACTATGGAAAAAAAATCGGGGAAGCTTGCAAAAGATGAGGCCATTACGGCTCGCCTTTAGGTGTCCTCCTCGGGAAAATGTCATTTAAAGAACAAGAGTCAGCAAAATGTAATAAAAAAAAAAAAAAAAAAAAACTGAAAAAAAAAAACTGCAGAAAAAACGGAAAAAAACTATGGAAAAAAAACCGGAGAAGCTTGGCAAAGATGAGGCCATTACGGCTCGCCTTTAGGTGTCCTCCTCGGGATAACGTCATTTAAAGAACGAGAGTCAGCACAACGTAAAAAAAAAAAAAAAAAAAAACGGAAAAAAACTATGGAAAAAAAACCGGAGAAGCTTGCCAAAGATGAGGCCATTACGGGTCGCCTTTAGGTGTCCTCCTCGGGATAACGTCATTTAAAGAACAAGAGTCAGCACAACGTAAATAAAAAAAAAAAAAAAAGAAAACTGAAAAAAAAAACTGAAGAATAAACGGAAAAAACTATGGAAAAAAAAACCGGAGAAGCTTGCCAAAGATGAGGCCATTACGGCTCGCCTTTAGGTGTCCTCCTCGGGATAACGTCATTTAAAGAACAAGAGTCAGCACAATGTAAAAAAAAAAAAAAAAAAAACTGAAGAAAAAACGGAAAAAAATATGGAAAAAAAATGGAGAAGCTTGCCAAAGATGAGGCCATTACGGCTCGCCTTTAGGTGTCCTCCTTGGGATAACGTCATTTAAAGAACAAGAGTCAGCACAATGTAAAAAAAAAAAAAAAAAAAAAAAAAAAAAAAAAAAAAAAAAAAAAAAAAAAAAATGAAGAATAAACGGAAAAAAACTATGGAAAAAAAATCGGGGAAGCTTGCAAAAGATGAGGCCATTACGGCTCGCCTTTAGGTGTCCTCCTCGGGAAAATGTCATTTAAAGAACAAGAGTCAGCACAATGTAATAAAAAAAAAAAAAAAAAAAAAAAAAAAAAACTGAAAAAAAAAACTGCAGAAAAAACGGAAAAAAACTATGGAAAAAAAACCGGAGAAGCTTGGCAAAGATGAGGCCATTACGGCTCGCCTTTAGGTGTCCTCCTCGGGATAACGTCATTTAAAGAACGAGAGTCAGCACAACGTAAAAAAAAAAAAAAAAAAAAAAGGAAAAAAACTATGGAAAAAAAACCGGAGAAGCTTGCCAAAGATGAGGCCATTACGGGTCGCCTTTAGGTGTCCTCCTCGGGATAACGTCATTTAAAGAACAAGAGTCAGCACAACGTAAATAAAAAAAAAAAAAAAAAGAAAACTGAAAAAAAAAACTGAAGAATAAACGGAAAAAACTATGGAAAAAAAAACCGGAGAAGCTTGCCAAAGATGAGGCCATTACGGCTCGCCTTTAGGTGTCCTCCTCGGGATAACGTCATTTAAAGAACAAGAGTCAGCACAATGTAAAAAAAAAAAAAAAAAAAAACTGAAGAAAAAACGGAAAAAAATATGGAAAAAAAAATGGAGAAGCTTGCCAAAGATGAGGCCATTACGGCTCGCCTTTAGGTGTCCTCCTTGGGATAACGTCATTTAAAGAACAAGAGTCAGCACAATGTAAAAAAAAAAAAAAAAAAAAAAAAAAAAAAAATGAAGAATAAACGGAAAAAAACTATGGAAAAAAAATCGGGGAAGCTTGCAAAAGATGAGGCCATTACGGCTCGCCTTTAGGTGTCCTCCTCGGGAAAATGTCATTTAAAGAACAAGAGTCAGCACAATGTAATAAAAAAAAAAAAAAAAAAAAAAAACTGAAAAAAAAAACTGCAGAAAAAACGGAAAAAAACTATGGAAAAAAAACCGGAGAAGCTTGGCAAAGATGAGGCCATTACGGCTCGCCTTTAGGTGTCCTCCTCGGGATAACGTCATTTAAAGAACGAGAGTCAGCACAACGTAAAAAAAAAAAAAAAAAAAAAAAAAAAAAAAAAAAAAAAAAAAAAAAAAAACTGAAAAAAAACTGAAGAATAAACGGAAAAAAACTATGGAAAAAAAACCGGAGAAGCTTGCCAAAGATGAGGCCATTACGGGTCGCCTTTAGGTGTCCTCCTCGGGATAACGTCATTTAAAGAACAAGAGTCAGCACAACGTTAAAAAAAAAAAAAAAAAAAAACCGAAAAAAAAAACTGAAGAATAAACGGAAAAAAACTATGGAAAAAAAACCGGAGAAGCTTGCCAAAGATGAGGCCATTACGGCTCGCCTTTAGGTGTCCTCCTCGGGATAACGTCATTTAAAGAACAAGAGTCAGCACAATATAAAAAAAAAAAAAAAAAAAAAAAAAAAAAAACTGAAAAAAATGGAAAAAAAACGGGAAAAAACTGTGGAAAAAAAAACCGGAGGAGCTTGCTGAAGATGAGGCCATTACGGCTCGCCTTTAGGTGTCCTCCTCAGGATAGCGTCGTTTAAAGAACGACACTCAGCACAACGTAATTAAAAAAAAAAAAAAACGGAAAAAAACTATGGAAAAAAAACCGGAGAAGCTTGCCAAAGATGAGGCCATTACGGCTCGCCTTTAGGTGTCCTCCTCGGGATAACGTCATTTAAAGAACAAGAGTCAGCACAACGTAAAAAAAAAAAAAAAAAAAAGGAAAAAAACTATGGAAAAAACACCGGAGAAGCTTGGCAAAGATGAGGCCATTACGGCTCGCCTTTAGGTGTCCTCTTCGGGATAACGTCTTTTAAAGAACAAGAGTCAGCACAATGTAAAAAAAAAAAAATGAAAAAAAACGGAAAAAAACAGGAAAAAACTGTGGAAAAAAAATCGGAGGAGCTTGCCGAAGATGAGGCCATTACGGCTCGCCTTTAGGTGTCCTCCTCGGGATAACGTCATTTAAAGAACAAGAGTCAGCACAATGTAAAAAAAAAAAAAAAAACTGAAGAAAAAACGGAAAAAAATATGTAAAAAAAAAACGGTGAAGCTTGCCAAAGATGAGGCCATTACGGCTCGCCTTTAGGTGTCCTCCTTGGGATAACGTCATTTAAAGAACAAGAGTCAGCACAATGAAAAAAAAAAAAAAACTGAAAAAAAAACTGAAGAATAAACGGAAAAAAACTATGGAAAAAAAATCGGGGAAGCTTGCCAAAGATGAGGCCATTACGGCTCGCCTTTAGGTGTCCTCCTCGGGATAACGTCATTTAAAGAACAAAAGTTAGCACAATGTATAAAAAAAAAAAAAAAAAAAAAAACTGAAGAAAAAACGGAAAAAAATATGGAAAAAAAAACGGAGAAGCTTGCCAAGGATGAGGCCATTACGGCTCGCCTTTAGGTGTCCTCCTCAGGATAGCGTCGTTTAAAGAACGAGAGTCAGCACAACGTAAAAAAAAAAAAAACGGAAAAAAACTATGGAAAAAAAACCAGAGAAGCTTGCCAAGGATGAGGCCATTACGGGTCGCCTTTAGGTGTCCTCCTCGGGATAACGTCATTTAAAGAACAAGAGTCAGCACAATATAAAAAAAAAAAAAAAAAAAAAAAAAAAAAAAAAAACTGAAAAAAAAAAACTGAAGAAAAAACGGAAAAAAACTATGGAAAAAAAACCGGAGAAGCTTGCCAAAGATGAGGCCATTACGGCTCGCCTTTAGGTGTCCTCCTTGGGATAACGTCATTTAAAGAACAAGAGTCAGCACAATGAAAAAAAAAAAAAAAACTGAAGAATAAACGGAAAAAAACTATGGAAAAAAAATCGGAGAAGCTTGCCAAAGATGAGGCCATTACGGCTCGCCTTTAGGTGTCCTCCTCGGGATAACGTCATTTAAAGAACAAGAGTTAGCACAATGTATAAAAAAAAAAAAAAAAAAAAAAACTGAAGAAAAAACGGAAAAAAATATGGAAAAAAAAACGGAGAAGCTTGCCAAGGATGAGGCCATTACGGCTCGCCTTTAGGTGTCCTCCTCAGGATAGCGTCGTTTAAAGAACGAGAGTCAGCACAACGTAAAAAAAAAAAAAACGGAAAAAAACTATGGAAAAAAAACCAGAGAAGCTTGCCAAAGATGAGGCCATTACGGGTCGCCTTTAGGTGTCCTCCTCGGGATAACGTCATTTAAAGAACAAGAGTCAGCACAATATAAAAAAAAAAAAAAAAAAAAAAAAAAAAAAAAAAAACTGAAAAAAAAAACTGAAGAAAAAACGGAAAAAAACTATGGAAAAAAAACCGGAGAAGCTTGCCAAAGATGAGGCCATTACGGCTCGCCTTTAGGTGTCCTCCTCGGGATAACGTCATTTAAAGAATAAGAGTCAGCACAATGAAGAAAAAAAAAAAAAACTGAAAAAAAAA
>NC_142437.1:54182500-54187500 GCF_059453495.1 Arachis ipaensis | reverse complement strand
TGAAGAAAAAACGGAAAAAAATATGGAAAAAAAAACGGAGAAGCTTGCCAAGGATGAGGCCATTACGGCTCGCCTTTAGGTGTCCTCCTCAGGATAGCGTCGTTTAAAGAACGAGAGTCAGCACAACGTAAAAAAAAAAAAAACGGAAAAAAACTATGGAAAAAAAACCAGAGAAGCTTGCCAAAGATGAGGCCATTACGGGTCGCCTTTAGGTGTCCTCCTCGGGATAACGTCATTTAAAGAACAAGAGTCAGCACAATATAAAAAAAAAAAAAAAAAAAAAAAAAAAAAAAAAAAACTGAAAAAAAAAACTGAAGAAAAAACGGAAAAAAACTATGGAAAAAAAACCGGAGAAGCTTGCCAAAGATGAGGCCATTACGGCTCGCCTTTAGGTGTCCTCCTCGGGATAACGTCATTTAAAGAATAAGAGTCAGCACAATGAAGAAAAAAAAAAAAAAAACTGAAAAAAAAAACTGAAGAATAAACGGAAAAAAACTATGGAAAAAAAATCGGAGAAGCTTGCCAAAGATGAGGCCATTACGGCTCGCCTTTAGGTGTCCTCCTCGGGATAACGTCATTTAAAGAACAAGAGTTAGCAAAATGTATAAAAAAAAAAAAAAAAAAAAAAACTGAAGAAAAAACGGAAAAAAATATGGAAAAAAAAACGGAGAAGCTTGCCAAGGATGAGGCCATTACGGCTCGCCTTTAGGTGTCCTCCTCAGGATAGCGTCGTTGAAAGAACGAGAGTCAGCACAACGTAAAAAAAAAAAAAAAACGGAAAAAAACTATGGAAAGAAAACCGGAGAAGCTTGCCAAAGATGAGGCCATTACGGGTCGCCTTTAGGTGTTCTCCTCGGGATAACGTCATTTAAAGAACAAGAGTCAGCACAATGTAAAAAAAAAAAAAAAAAACTGAAAAAAAAACTGGAGAAGAAACGGAAAAAAACTATGGAAAAAAAACCGGAGAAGCTTGCCAAAGATGAGGCCATTACGGCTCGCCTTTAGGTGTCCTCCTCGGGATAACGTCATTTAAAGAATAAAAACCGGAGGAGCTTGCCGAAGATGAGGCCATTACGGCTCGCCTTTAGGTGTCCTCCTCAGGATAGCGTCGTTTAAAGAACGAGAGTCAGCCCAACGTAAAAAAAAAAAAAAAAAAAAACGGAAAAAAACTATGGAAAAAAACCGGAGAAGCTTGCCAAAGATGAGGCCATTACAGGTCGCCTATAGGTGTCCTCCTCGGGATAACGTCATTTAAAGAACAAGAGTCAGCACAACGTAAAAAAAAAAAAAAAACTGTGGAAAAAACCGGAGGAGCTTGCCGAAGATATGGCCATTACGGCTCGCCTTTCGGTGTCCTCCTCAGGATAGCGTCGTTTAAAGAACGAGAGTCAGCACAACGTAAAAAAAAAAAAAAAAAAAAAAACGGAAAAAAACTATGGAAAAAAAACCGGAGAAGCTTGCCAAAGATGAGGCCATTACGGGTCGCCTTTAGGTGTCCTCCTCGGGATAACGTCATTTAAAGAACAAGAGTCAGCACAACGTTAAAAAAAAAAAAAAAAAAAAAAAAAAAAAAAAAAAAAAAAAAAAAAACCGAAAAAAAAACTGAAGAATAAACGGAAAAAAACTATGGAAAAAAAACCGGAGAAGCTTGGCAAAGATGAGGCCATTACGGCTCGCCTTTAGGTGTCCTCCTCGGGATAACGTCATTTAAAGAACAAGAGTCAGCACAATGTAAAAAAAAAAAAAAAAACTGAAAAAAAACAGGAAAAAACTGTGGAAAAAAAACCGGAGGAGCTTGCCGAAGATGAGGCCATTACGGCTCGCCTTTAGGTGTCCTCCTCAGGATAGCGTCGTTTAAAGAACGAGAGTCAGCACAACGTAATAAAAAAAAAAGGAAAAAACTATGGAAAAAAAACCGGAGAAGCTTGCCAAAGATGAGGCCATTACGGGTCGCCTTTAGGTGTCCTCCTCGGGATAACGTCATTTAAAGAACAAGAGTCAGCAAAACGTAAAAATAATAATAATAATAATAATAATAAAAAAAACTGTGGAAAAAACCGGAGGAGCTTGCCGAAGATAAGGCCATTACGGCTCGCCTTTAAGTGTCCTCCTCAGGATAGCGTCGTTTAAAGAACGAGAGTCAGCACAACGTTTAAAAAAAAAAAAAAAAAAAAAACTGAAAAAAAAAACGAAAAAAACTATGGAAAAAAAACCTGAGAAGCTTGCCAAAGATGAGGCCATTACGGGTCGCCTTTAGGTGTCCTCCTCGGGATAACGTCATTTAAAGAACAAGAGTCAGCACAATGTAAAAAAAAAATGAAAAAAAACGGAAAAAAACCGGAAAAAACTGTGGAAAAAAAACCCGAGGAGCTTGCCGAAAATGAGGCCATTACGGCTCGCCTTTAGGTGTCCTCCTCAGGATAGCGTCGTTCAAAGAACGAGAGTCAGCACAACGTAATAAAAAAAAAACTGAAAAAAATGAAAAAAAAACTCGGAAAAAAATCGGAAAAAAAACCGGAAAAAAAACTATGGAAAAAAGCAGGAGGAGCTTGCCAAAGATGAGGCCATTACGGGTCGCCTTTAGGTGACCTCCTCGGGATAGCGTCATTTAAAGAACGAGAGTCAGCCCAACGTTAAAAAAAAAAAAAAAAAAAACTGAAAAAAAACTGAAAAAAAAACTGAAGAATAAACGGAAAAAAACTATGGAAAAAAAATCGGAGAAGCTTGCCAAAGATGAGGCCATTACGGCTCGCCTTTAGGTGTCCTCCTCGGGATAACGTCATTTAAAGAACAAGAGTTAGCACAATGTATAAAAAAAAAAAAAAAAAAAACTGAAGAAAAAACGGAAAAAAATATGGAAAAAAAAACGGAGAAGCTTACCAAGGATGATGCCATTACGGCTCGCCTTTAGGTGTCCTCCTCAGGATAGCGTCGTTTAAAGAACGAGAGTCAGCACAACGTAAAAAAAAAAAAAAACGGAAAAAAACTATGGAAAAAAAACCGGAGAAGCTTGCCAAAGATGAGGCCATTACGGGTCTCCTTTAGGTGTCCTCCTCGGGATAACGTCATTTAAAGAACAAGAGTCAGCACAAAAAAAAAAAAAAAAAAAAAAAAAACTGAAAAAAAAACTGAAGAAAAAACGGAAAAAAACTATGGGAAAAAAACCGGAGAAGCTTGCCAAAGATGAGGCCATTACGGCTCGCCTTTAGGTGTCCTCCTCGGGATAACGTCATTTAAAGAATAAGAGTCAGCACAATGAAGAAAAAAAAAAAAAAAAACTGAAAAAAAAAACTGAAGAATAAACGGAAAAAAACTATGGAAAAAAAATCGGAGAAGCTTGCCAAAGATGAGGCCATTACGGCTCGCCTTTAGGTGTCCTCCTCGGGATAACGTCATTTAAAGAACAAGAGTTAGCAAAATGTATAAAAAAAAAAAAAAAAAAAAAAAAAAAAAAAAAAAACTGAAGAAAAAATGGAAAAAAATATGGAAAAAAAAATGGAGAAGCTTGCCAAGGATGAGGCCATTACGGCTCGCCTTTAGGTGTCCTCCTCAGGATATCGTCGTTAAAAGAACGAGAGTCAGCACAACGTAAAAAAAAAAAAACGGAAAAAAACTATGGAAAGAAAACCGGAGAAGCTTGCCAAAGATGAGGCCATTACGGGTCGCCTTTAGGTGTTCTCCTCGGGATAACGTCATTTAAAGAACAAGAGTCAGCACAACGTAAAAAAAAAAAAAAAAAAAACTGAAAAAAAAAACTTAAGAAAAAACGGAAAAAAAACCGGAGAAACTTGCCAAAGCTGAGGCCATTACGGCTCGCCTTTAGGTGTCCTCCTCGGGATAACGTCATTTAAAGAACAAGAGTCAGCACAATGTAAAAAAAAAAAAAAAAAAACTGAAAAAAAAACTGGAGAAGAAACGGAAAAAAACTATGGAAAAAAAACCGGAGTTGCTTGCCAAAGATGAGGCCATTACGGCTCGCCTTTAGGTGTCCTCCTCGGGATAACGTCATTTAAAGAATAAAAACCGGAGGAGCTTGCCGAAGATGAGGCCATTACGGCTCGCCTTTAGGTGTCCTCCTCAGGATAGCGTCGTTTAAAGAACGAGAGTCAGCCCAACGTAAAAAAAAAAAAAAAAAAAAAAACGGAAAAAAACTATGGAAAAAAAACCGGAGAAGCTTGCCAAAGATGAGGCCATTACAGGTCGCCTATAGGTGTCCTCCTCGGGATAACGTCATTTAAAGAACAAGAGTCAGCACAACGTAAAAAAAAAAAAAACTGTGGAAAAAACCGGAGGAGCTTGCCGAAGATATGGCCATTACGGCTCGCCTTTCGGTGTCCTCCTCAGGATAGCGTCGTTTAAAGAACGAGAGTCAGCACAACGTAAAAAAAAAAAAAAAAAAAAAACGGAAAAAAACTATGGAAAAAAAACCGGAGAAGCTTGCCAAAGATGAGGCCATTACGGGTCGCCTTTAGGTGTCCTCCTCGGGATAACGTCATTTAAAGAACAAGAGTCAGCACAACGTAAATAAAAAAAAAAAAAAGAAAACTGAAAAAAAAAACTGAAGAATAAACGGAAAAAACTATGGAAAAAAAAACCGGAGAAGCTTGCCAAAGATGAGGCCATTACGGCTCGCCTTTAGGTGTCCTCCTCGCGATAACGTCATTTAAAGAACAAGAGTCAGCACAATGTAAAAAAAAAAAAAAAAAAACTGAAGAAAAAACGGAAAAAAATATGGAAAAAAAATGGAGAAGCTTGCCAAAGATGAGGCCATTACGGCTCGCCTTTAGGTGTCCTCCTTGGGATAACGTCATTTAAAGAACAAGAGTCAGCACAATGTAAAAAAAAAAAAAAAAAAAAAAAAAAAAAAAAAAAACTGAAGAATAAACGGAAAAAAACTATGGAAAAAAAATCGGGGAAGCTTGCAAAAGATGAGGCCATTACGGCTCGCCTTTAGGTGTCCTCCTCGGGAAAATGTCATTTAAAGAACAAGAGTCAGCACA
>NC_142437.1:54170000-54180000 GCF_059453495.1 Arachis ipaensis | reverse complement strand
TGAAGAAAAAAAAAAAAACTGAAAAAAAAACTGAAGAATAAACGGAAAAAAACTATGGAAAAAAAATCGGAGAAGCTTGCCAAAGATGAGGCCATTACGGCTCGCCTTTAGGTGTCCTCCTCGGGATAACGTCATTTAAAGAACAAGAGTTAGCAAAATGTATAAAAAAAAAAAAAAAAAAAAACTGAAGAAAAAACGGAAAAAAATATGGAAAAAAAAACGGAGAAGCTTGCCAAGGATGAGGCCATTACGGCTCGCCTTTAGGTTTCCTCCTCAGGATAGCGTCGTTGAAAGAACGAGAGTCAGCACAACGTAAAAAAAAAAAAAAACGGAAAAAAACTATGGAAAGAAAACCGGAGAAGCTTGCCAAAGATGAGGCCATTACGGGTCGCCTTTAGGTGTTCTCCTCGGGATAACGTCATTTAAAGAACAAGAGTCAGCACAATGTAAAAAAAAAAAAAAAAAACTGAAAAAAAAACTGGAGAAGAAACGGAAAAAAACTATGGAAAAAAAACCGGAGAAGCTTGCCAAAGATGAGGCCATTACGGCTCGCCTTTAGGTGTCCTCCTCGGGATAACGTCATTTAAGGAATAAAAACCGGAGGAGCTTGCCGAAGATGAGGCCATTACGGCTCGCCTTTAGGTGTCCTCCTCAGGATAGCGTCGTTTAAAGAACGAGAGTCAGCCCAACGTAAAAAAAAAAAAAAAAAAACGGAAAAAAACTATGGAAAAAAACCGGAGAAGCTTGCCAAAGATGAGGCCATTACAGGTCGCCTATAGGAGTCCTCCTCGGGATAACGTCATTTAAAGAACAAGAGTCAGCACAACGTAAAAAAAAAAAAAAAACTGTGGAAAAAACCGGAGGAGCTTGCCGAAGATATGGCCATTACGGCTCGCCTTTCGGTGTCCTCCTCAGGATAGCGTCGTTTAAAGAACGAGAGTCAGCACAACGTAAAAAAAAAAAAAAAAAAAAAACGGAAAAAAACTATGGAAAAAAAACCGGAGAAGCTTGCCAAAGATGAGGCCATTACGGGTCGCCTTTAGGTGTCCTCCTCGGGATAACGTCATTTAAAGAACAAGAGTCAGCACAACGTAAATAAAAAAAAAAAAAAAGAAAACTGAAAAAAAAAACTGAAGAATAAACGGAAAAAACTATGGAAAAAAAAACCGGAGAAGCTTGCCAAAGATGAGGCCATTACGGCTCGCCTTTAGGTGTCCTCCTCGGGATAACGTCATTTAAAGAACAAGAGTCAACACAATGTAAAAAAAAAAAAAAAAAAACTGAAGAAAAAACGGAAAAAAATATGGAAAAAAAAACGGAGAAGCTTGCCAAAGATGAGGCCATTACGGCTCGCCTTTAGGTGTCCTCCTTGGGATAACGTCATTTAAAGAACAAGAGTCAGCACAATGTAAAAAAAAAAAAAAAAAAAAAAAAAAAAAAAAAAAAAAAAAAAAAAAAAAACTGAAAAAAAAACTGAAGAATAAACGGAAAAAAACTATGGAAAAAAAATCGGGGAAGCTTGCAAAAGATGAGGCCATTACGGCTCGCCTTTAGGTGTCCTCCTCGGGAAAATGTCATTTAAAGAACAAGAGTCAGCACAATGTAAAAAAAAAAAAAAAAAAAAAAAAAAAAAAAAAAAAAAAAAAAAAAAAAAAAAAAAAAAAAAAAAAAAAAAAAAAACTGAAGAAAAAACGGAAAAAAACTATGGAAAAAAAACCGGAGAAGCTTGGCAAAGATGAGGCCATTACGGCTCGCCTTTAGGTGTCCTCCTCGGGATAACGTCATTTAAAGAACGAGAGTCAGCACAACGTAAAAAAAAAAAAAAAAACTGAAAAAAAACTGAAGAATAAACGGAAAAAAACTATGGAAAAAAAACCGGAGAAGCTTGCCAAAGATGAGGCCATTACGGGTCGCCTTTAGGTGTCCTCCTCGGGATAACGTCATTTAAAGAACAACAGTCAGCACAACGTTAAAAAAAAAAAAAAAAAAAAAAAAAAAAAAAAAAAAAAAAAAAAAAAAAAAAAAAAAAAACCGAAAAAAAAAACTGAAGAATAAACGGAAAAAAACTATGGAAAAAAAACCGGAGAAGCTTGGCAA
This sequence comes from Arachis ipaensis, assembly GCF_059453495.1. Lineage (NCBI taxonomy): Eukaryota > Viridiplantae > Streptophyta > Magnoliopsida > Fabales > Fabaceae > Arachis > Arachis ipaensis. The sequence goes on along the minus strand of NC_142437.1, from coordinate 54,177,903 downwards.
AGATGAGGCCATTACGGCTCGCCTTTAGGTGTCCTCCTCGGGATAACGTCATTTAAAGAACAAGAGTCAGCACAATGTAAAAAAAAAAAAAAAAAAAAACTGAAAAAAAACAGGAAAAAACTGTGGAAAAAAAACCGGAGGAGCTTGCCGAAGATGAGGCCATTACGGCTCGCCTTTAGGTGTCCTCCTCAGGATAGCGTCGTTTAAAGAACGAGAGTCAGCACAACGTAATAAAAAAAAAACTGAAAAAAAACGGAAAAAAGCCGGAAAAAGCTGTGGAAAAAAAACGGAAAAAAGCCGGAAAAAGCTGTGGAAAAAAACCGGAGGAGCTTGCCGAAGATGAGGCCATTACGGCTCGCCTTTAGGTGTCCTATTCAGGATAGCGTCGTTTAAAGAACGAGAGTCAGCACAACGTAAAAAAAAAAAAAGGAAAAAACTATGGAAAAAAAACCGGAGAAGCTTGCCAAAGATGAGGCCATTACGGGTCGCCTTTAGGTGTCCTCCTCGGGATAACGTCATTTAAAGAACAAGAGTCAGCAAAACGTAATAATAATAATAATAATAATAATAATAATAAAAAAAACTGTGGAAAAAACCGGAGGAGCTTGCCGAAGATAAGGCCATTACGGCTCGCCTTTAAGTGTCCTCCTCAGGATAGCGTCGTTTAAAGAACGAGAGTCAGCACAACGTTTAAAAAAAAAAAAAAAAAAAAAAAAAAAAAAAAAAAAAAAAAACTGAAAAAAAAAACGGAAAAAACTATGGAAAAAAAACCTGAGAAGCTTGCCAAAGATGAGGCCATTACGGGTCGCCTTTAGGTGTCCTCCTCGGGATAACGTCATTTAAAGAACAAGAGTCAGCCCAACGTAAAAAAAAAAAAAAAAAAAAACGGAAAAAAACTATGGAAAAAAACCGGAGAAGCTTGCCAAAGATGAGGCCATTACAGGTCGCCTATAGGTGTCCTCCTCGGGATAACGTCATTTAAAGAACAAGAGTTAGCACAACGTAAAAAAAAAAAAAAAACTGTGGAAAAAACCGGAGGAGCTTGCCGAAGATATGGCCATTACGGCTCGCCTTTCGGTGTCCTCCTCAGGATAGCGTCGTTTAAAGAACGAGAGTCAGCACAACGTAAAAAAAAAAAAAAAAAAAAAAACGGAAAAAAACTATGGAAAAAAAACCGGAGAAGCTTGCCAAAGATGAGGCCATTACGGGTCGCCTTTAGGTGTCCTCCTCGGGATAACGTCATTTAAAGAACAAGATTCAGCACAACGTAAATAAAAAAAAAAAAAAGAAAACTGAAAAAAAATACTGAAGAATAAACGGAAAAAACTATGGAAAAAAAAACCGGAGAAGCTTGCCAAAGATGAGGCCATTACGGCTCGCCTTTAGGTGTCCTCCTCGGGATAACGTCATTTAAAGAACAAGAGTCAAAACAATGTAAAAAAAAAAAAAAAAAAAACTGAAGAAAAAACGGAAAAAAATATGGAAAAAAAAACAGAGAAGCTTGCCAAAGATGAGGCCATTACGGCTCGCCTTTAGGTGTCCTCCTTGGGATAACGTCATTTAAAGAACAAGAGTCAGCACAATGTAAAAAAAAAAAAAAAAAAAAAAAAAAAAAAAAAAAAAAAAAAAAAAAAAAAAAAAAAAAAACTGAAAAAAAAAACTGAAGAATAAACGGAAAAAAACTATGGAAAAAAAATCGGGGAAGCTTGCAAAAGATGAGGCCATTACGGCTCGCCTTTAGGTGTCCTCCTCGGGAAAATGTCATTTAAAGAACAAGAGTCAGCACAATGTAAAAAAAAAAAAAAAAAAAAAAAAAAAAAAAAAAAAAAAAAAAAAAACTGAAGAAAAAACGGAAAAAAACTATGGAAAAAAAACCGGAGAAGCTTGGCAAAGATGAGGCTATTACGGCTCGCCTTTAGGTGTCCTCCTCGGGATAACGTCATTTAAAGAACGAGAGTCAGCACAACGTAAAAAAAAAAAAAAAAACTGAAAAAAAACTGAAGAATAAACGGAAAAAAACTATGGAAAAAAAACCGGAGAAGCTTGCCAAAGATGAGACCATTACGAGTCGCCTTTAGGTGTCCTCCTCGGGATAACGTCATTTAAAGAACAAGAGTCAGCACAACGTTAAAAAAAAAAAAAAAAAAAAAAAAAAAAAAAAAAAAAACCGAAAAAAAAAAACTGAAGAATAAACGGAAAAAAACTATGGAAAAAAAACCGGAGAAGCTTGGCAAAGATGAGGCCATTACGGCTCGCCTTTAGGTGTCCTCCTCGGGATAACGTCATTTAAAGAACAAGAGTCAGCACAATGTAAAAAAAAAAAAAAAAAAACTGAAAAAAAAAACAGGAAAAAACTGTGGAAAAAAAACCGGAGGAGCTTGCCGAAGATGAGGCCATTACGGCTCGCCTTTAGGTGTCCTCCTCAGGATAGCGTCGTTTAAAGAACGAGAGTCAGCACAACGTAATAAAAAAAAAACTGAAAAAAAACGGAAAAAAGCCGGAAAAAGCTGTGGAAAAAAACCGGAGGAGCTTGCCGAAGATGAGGCCATTACGGCTCGCCTTTAGGTGTCCTATTCAGGATAGCGTCGTTTAAAGAACGAGAGTCAGCACAACGTAAAAAAAAAAAAAGGAAAAAACTATGGAAAAAAAACCGGAGAAGCTTGCCAAAGATGAGGCCATTACGGGTCGCCTTTAGGTGTCCTCCTCGGGATAACGTCATTTAAAGAACAAGAGTCAGCAAAACGTAAAAATAATAATAATAATAATAATAATAATAATAATAAAAACTGTGGAAAAAACCGGAGGAGCTTGCTGAAGATAAGGCCATTACGGCTCGCCTTTAAGTGTCCTCCTCAGGATAGCGTCGTTTAAAGAACGAGAGTCAGCACAACGTTTAAAAAAAAAAAAAAAAAAAAAAAAAAAAAAAAAAAAAAAAAAAAAAAAAAAAAAAAAAAAAAAAAAACTGAAAAAAAAAACGGAAAAAACTATGGAAAAAAAACCTGAGAAGCTTGCCAAAGATGAGGCCATTACGGGTCGCCTTTAGGTGTCCTCCTCGGGATAACGTCATTTAAAGAACAAGAGTCAGCACAATGTAAAAAAAAAAATGAAAAAAAACAGAAAAAAACCGGAAAAAACTGTGGAAAAAAAACCCGAGGAGCTTGCCGAAAATGAGGCCATTACGGCTCGCCTTTAGGTGTCCTCCTCAGGATAGCGTCGTTTAAAGAACGAGAGTCAGCACAACGTAATAAAAAAAAAAACTGAAAAAAATGAAAAAAAAAACTCGGAAAAAAATCGGAAAAAAACCGGAAAAAAAACTATGGAAAAAAGCAGGAGGAGCTTGCCAAAGATGAGGCCATTACGGGTCGCCTTTAGGTGACCTCCTCGGGATAGCGTCGTTTAAAGAACGAGAGTCAGCCCAACGTAAAAAAAAAAAAAAAAAAAACGGAAAAAAACTATGGAAAAAAAACCGGAGAAGCTTGCCAAAGATGAGGCCATTACGGGTCGCCTTTAGGTGTCCTCCTCGGGATAACGTCATTTAAAGAACAAGAGTCAGCACAACGTAAAAAAAAAAATAAAAAAAAAAAAAAAAAAACTGTGGAAAAAAAACCGGAGGAGCTTGCCGAAGATGAGGCCATTACGGCTCGCCTTTAGGTGTCCTCCTCAGGATAGCGTCGTTTAAAGAATGAGAGTCAGCACAACGTAAAAAAAAAAAAAAAAAAAAAAAAAAAAAAAAAAAAAAAAAAAAAAAAAAAAAAACTGAAAAAAAAACGGAAAAAAACTATGGAAAAAAAACCGGAGAAGCTTGCCAAAGATGAGGCCATTACGGCTCGCCTTTAGGTGTCCTCCTCGGGATAACGTCATTTAAAGAACAAGAGTCAGCACAATGTAAAAAAAAAAAAAAAAAAAACTGAAGAAAAAACGGAAAAAAACTATGGAAAAAAAACCGGAGAAGCTTGCCAAAGATGAGGCCATTACGGCTCGCCTTTAGTTGTCCTCCTCGGGATAACGTCATTTAAAGAACAAGAGTCAGCACAATGTAAAAAAAAAAAAATGAGAAAAAAAAACTGAAGAAAAAACGGAAAAAAACTATGGAAAAAAAACCGGAGAAGCTTGGGAAAGATGAGGCCATTACGGCTCGCCTTTAGGTGTCCTCCTCGAGATAACGTCATTTAAAGAACAAGAGTCAGCACAATGTAAAAAAAAAAAAAAAAAAAAAAAACTGAAAAAAACGGAAAACAAACGGGAAAAAACTGTGGAAAAAAAAACTGGAGGAGCTTGCCGAAGATGAGGCCATTACGGCTCGCCTTTAGGTGTCCTCCTCAGGATAGCGTCGTTTAAAGAACGAGAGTCAGCACAACGTAAAAAAAAAAAAACGGAAAAAAACTATGGAAAAAAAACCAGAGAAGCTTGCCAAAGATGAGGCCATTACGGGTCGCCTTTAGCTGTCCTCCTCGGGATAACGTCATTTAAAGAACAAGAGTCAGCACAACGTAAAAAAATAATAATAATAATAATAAAAAACAGTGGAAAAACCGGAGGAGCTTGCCGAAGATAAGGCCATTACGGCTCGCCTTTAGGTGTCCTCCTCAGGATAGCGTCGTTTAAAGAACGAGAGTCAGCACAACGTAAAAAAAAAAAAAAAACGGAAAAAAACTATGGAAAAAAACCGGAGAAGCTTGCCAAAGATGAGGCCATTACGGGGGTCGCCTTTAGGTGTCCTCCTCGGGATAACGTCATTTAAAGAACAAGAGTCAGCAAAACGTAAAAAAATAATAATAATAATAATAAAAAACAGTGGAAAAACCGGAGGAGCTTGCCGAAGATAAGGCCATTACGGCTCGCCTTTAGGTGTCCTCCTCAGGATAGCGTCGTTTAAAGAACGAGAGTCAGCACAACGTTAAAAAAAAAAAAAACTGAAAAAAAAACGGAAAAAAACTATAGAAAAAAAACCGGAGAAGCTTGCCAAAGATGAGGCCATTACGGGTCGCCTTTAGGTGTCCTCCTCGGGATAACGTCATTTAAAGAACAAGAGTCAGCACAATGTAAAAAAAAAAAATGAGAAAAAAAAACTGAAGAAAAAACGGAAAAAAAACTATGGAAAAAAAACCGGAGAAGCTTGGGAAAGATGAGGCCATTACGGCTCGCCTTTAGGTGTCCTCCTCGAGATAACGTCATTTAAAGAACAAGAGTCAGCACAATGTAAAAAAAAAAAAAAAAAAAAAAACTGAAAAAAACGGAAAACAAACGGGAAAAAACTGTGGAAAAAAAAACTGGAGGAGCTTGCCGAAGATGAGGCCATTACGGCTCGCCTTTAGGTGTCCTCCTCAGGATAGCGTCGTTTAAAGAACGAGAATCAGCACAACGTAAAAAAAAAAAAAAACGGAAAAAAACTATGGAAAAAAACCGGAGAAGCTTGCCAAAGATGAGGCCATTACGGGGGTCGCCTTTAGGTGTCCTCCTCGGGATAACGTCATTTAAAGAACAAGAGTCAGCAAAACGTAAAAAAAAAATAATAATAATAAAAAAAAACAGTGGAAAAACCGGAGGAGCTTGCCGAAGATAAGGCCATTACGGCTCGCCTTTAGGTGTCCTCCTCAGGATAGCGTCGTTTAAAGAACGAGAGTCAGCACAACGTTAAAAAAAAAAAAACTGAAAAAAAAACGGAAAAAAACTATAGAAAAAAAACCGGAGAAGCTTGCCAAAGATGAGGCCATTACGGGTCGCCTTTAGGTGTCCTCCTCGGGATAACGTCATTTAAAGAACAAGAGTCAGCACAATGTAAAAAAAAAATGAAAAAAAACGGAAAAAAACGGGAAAAAACTGTGGAAAAAAAAACCGGAGGAGCTTGCCGAAGATGAGGCCATTACGGCTCGCCTTTAGGTGTCCTCCTCAGGATAGCGTCGTTTAAAGAACGAGAGTCAGCACAACGTAATAAAAAAAAACTGAAAAAAATGAAAAAAACTCGGAAAAAAATCGGAAAAAAACCGGAAAAAAAAACTATGGAAAAAAGCCGGAGGAGCTTGCCAAAGATGAGGCCATTACGGGTCGCCTTTAGGTGTCCTCCTCAGGATAGCGTCGTTTAAAGAACGAGAGTCAGCACAACGTAAAAAAAAAAAAAAAAAAAAAAAAAAAAAAAAACTGAAAAAAAAAACGGAAAAAAACTATGGAAAAAAAACCGGAGAAGCTTGCCAAAGATGAGGCCATTACGGGTCGCCTTTAGGTGTCTTCCTCGGGATAACGTCATTTAAAGAACAAGAGTCAGCACAACGTAAAAAAAAAAAAAAAAAAAAAAAAAAAAAAAAAAAAAAAAAAAAAAAAAAAAAAAAACTGAAAAAAAAACTGAAGAATAAACGGAAAAAAACTATGGAAAAAAAACCGGAGAAGCTTGCCAAAGATGAGGCCATTACGGCTCGCCTTTAGGTGTCCTCCTCGGGATAACGTCATTTAAAGAACAAGAGTCAGCACAATGTAAAAAAAAAAAAAAAAAAAAAAAAAAAACTGAAAAAAAACAGGAAAAAACTGTGGAAAAAAAAACCGGAGGAGCTTGCCGAAGATGAGGCCATTACGGCTCGCCTTTAGGTGTCCTCCTCAGGATAGCGTCGTTTAAAGAACGAGAGTCAGTACAACGTAATAAAAAAAAACTGAAAAAAAACGGAAAAAACCCGGAAAAAGCTGTGGAAAAAAACCGAAGGAGCTTGCCGAAGATGAGGCCATTACGGCTCGCCTTTAGGTGTCCTCCTCAGGATAGCGTCGTTTAAAGAACGAGAGTCAGCACAACGTAAAAAAAAAAAAAAAAAGGAAAAAAACTATGGAAAAAAAACCGGAGAAGCTTGCCAAAGATGAGGCCATTACGGGTCGCCTTTAGGTGTCCTCCTCGGGATAACGTCATTTAAAGAACAATAGTCAGCAAAACGTAAAAAAAAAAAAATAATAATAATTAAAAAAAAAAACTGTGGAAAAAATCGAAGGACCTTGCCGAAGATAAGGCCATTACGGCTCGCCTTTAAGTGTCCTCCTCAGGATAGCGTCGTTTAAAGAACGAGAGTCAGCACAACGCTAAAAAAAAAAAAAAAAAAAAAAGGAAAAAAACTATGGAAAAAAAACCGGAGAAGCTTGCGAAAGATGAGGCCATTACGGCTCGCCTTTAGGTGTCCTCCTCGGGATAACGTCATTTAAAGAACAAGAGTCAGCACAATGTAAAAAAAAAAAAACTGAAGAAAAAACGGAAAAAAACTATGGAAAAAAAACCGGAGAAGCTTGGCAAAGATGAGGCCATTACGGCTCGCCTTTAGGTGTCCTCCTCGGGATAACGTCATTTAAAGAACGAGAGTCAGCACAACGTAAAAAAAAAAAAAAAAAAAAAAAAAAAAAAAAAAAAAAAAAAAAAAAAAAAAAAACTGAAAAAAAAAAACGGAAAAAATCTATGGAAAAAAAAAACCGGAGAAGCTTGCCAAAGATGAGGCCATTACGGCTCGCCTTTAGGTGTCCTCCTCGGGATAATGTCATTTAAAGAACAAGAGTCAGCACAATGTAAAAAAAAAATGAAAAAAAACGGAAAAAAACCGGAAAAAACTGTGGAAAAAAAACCCGAGGAGCTTGCCGAAAATGAGGCCATTACGGCTCGCCTTTAGGTGTCCTCCTCAGGATAGCGTCGTTTAAAGAACGAGAGTCAGCACAACGTAATAAAAAAAAACTGAAAAAAATGAAAAAATACTCGGAAAAAAATCGGAAAAAAACCGGAAAAAAAACTATGGAAAAAAGCAGGAGGAGCTTGCCAAAGATGAGGCCATTACGGGTCGCCTTTAGGTGACCTCCTCGGGATAGCGTCGTTTAAAGAACGAGAGTCAGCCCAACGTAAAAAAAAAAAAAAAAAAACGGAAAAAAACTATGGAAAAAAAACCGG
>NC_142437.1:54157500-54167500 GCF_059453495.1 Arachis ipaensis | reverse complement strand
TACGGCTCGCCTTTAGGTGTCCTCCTCGGGATAACGTCATTTAAAGAACAAGAGTCAGCACAATGTAAAAAAAAAAAAAACTGAAGAAAAAACGGAAAAAAACTATGGAAAAAAAACCGGAGAAGCTTGGCAAAGATGAGGCCATTACGGCTCGCCTTTAGGTGTCCTCCTCGGGATAACGTCATTTAAAGAACGAGAGTCAGCACAACGTAAAAAAAAAAAAAAAAAAAAAAAAAAAAAAACTGAAAAAAAAAAACGGAAAAAATCTATGGAAAAAAAAACCGGAGAAGCTTGCCAAAGATGAGGCCATTACGGCTCGCCTTTAGGTGTCCTCCTCGGGATAACGTCATTTAAAGAACAAGAGTCAGCACAATGTAAAAAAAAAAAAAAAACTGAAAAAAAAACTGAAGAAAAAACGGAAAAAAAACTATGGAAAAAAAACCGGAGAAGCTTGGCAAAGATGAGGCCATTACGGCTCGCCTTTAGGTGTCCTCCTCGGGATAACGTCATTTAAAGAACAAGAGTCAGCACAATGTAAAAAAAAAAAAAAACTGAAAAAAACGGAAAAAAAACGGGAAAAAACTGTGGAAAAAAAAACCGGAGGAGCTTGCCGAAGATGAGGCCTTTACGGCTCGCCTTTAGGTGTCCTCCTCAGGATAGCGTCGTTTAAAGAACGAGAGTCAGCACAACGTAAAAAAAAAAATACGGAAAAAAACTATAAAAAAAAAACCGGAGAAGCTTGCCAAAGATGAGGCCATTACGGGTCGCCTTTAGGTGTCTTCCTCGGGATAACGTCATTTAAAGAACAAGAGTCAGCAAAACGTAAAAAAAAAAATAATAATAATAAAAAAAAAACAATGGAAAAAACCGGAGGAGCTTGCCGAAGATAAGGCCATTACGGCTCGCCTTTAGGTGTCCTCCTCAGGATAACGTCGTTTAAAGAACGAGAGTCAGCACAACGTTAAAAAAAACAAAAACTGAAAAAAAAAAACGGAATAAAACTATGGAAAAAAAACCGGAGAAGCTTGCCAAAGATGAGGCCATTACGGGTCGCCTTTAGGTGTCCTCCTCGGGATAACGTCATTTAAAGAACAAGAGTCAGCACAATGTAAAAAAAAAAATGAAAAAAAACGGAAAAAAACGGGAAAAAACTGTGGAAAAAAAACCGGAGGAGCTTGCCGAAGATGAGGCCATTACGGCTCGCCTTTAGGTGTCCTCCTCAGGATAGCGTCGTTTAAAGAACGAGAGTCAGCACAACGTAATAAAAAAAAATTGAAAAAAATGAAAAAAACTCGGAAAAAAATCGGAAAAAAACCGGAAAAAAAAACTATGGAAAAAAGCCGGAGGAGCTTGCCAAAGATGAGGCCGTTACGGGTCGCCTTTAGGTGTCCTCCTCGGGATAACGTCATTTAAAGAACAAGAGTCAGCACAACGGAAAAAAAAAAAAAAAAAAAAAAAAAAAAAAAAAAAAACTGTGGAATAAACCGGAGGAGCTTGCCGAAGATAAGGCCATTACGGCTCGCCTTTAGGTGTCCTCCTCAGGATAGCGTCGTTTAAAGAACGAGAGTCAGCACAACGTAAAATAAAAAAAAAAAAAAAAAAAAAAAAACTGAAAAAAAAATGGAAAAAAACTATGGAAAAAAAACCGGAGAAGCTTGCCAAAGATGAGGCCATTACGGGTCGCCTTTAGGTGTCCTCCTCGGGATAACGTCATTTAAAGAACAAGAGTCAGCACAACGTAAAAAAAAAAAATGAAAAAAAAACTGAAGAATAAACGGAAAAAAAACTATGGAAAAAAAACCGGAGAAGCTTGCCAAAGATGAGGCCATTACGGCTCGCCTTTAGCTGTCCTCCTCGGGATAACGTCATTTAAAGAACAAGAGTCAGCACAATGTAAAAAAAAAAAAAAACTGAAAAAAAACAGGAAAAAACTGTGGAAAAAAAACCGGAGGAGCTTGCCGAAGATGAGGCCATTACGGCTCGCCTTTAGGTGTCCTCCTCAGGATAGCGTCGTTTAAAGAACGAGAGTCAGCATAACGTAATAAAAAAAAACTGAAAAAAAACGGAAAAAAGCCGGAAAAAGCTGTGGAAAAAAACCGGAGGAGCTTGCCGAAGATGAGGCCATTACGGCTCGCCTTTAGGTGTCCTCCTCAGGATAGCGTCGTTTAAAGAACGAGAGTCAGCACAACGTAAAAAAAAAAAAAACTGAAAAAAAAACGGAAAAAAACTATAGAAAAAAAACCGGAGAAGCTTGCCAAAGATGAGGCCATTACGGGTCGCCTTTAGGTGACCTCCTCGGGATAGCGTCGTTTAAAGAACGAGAGTCAGCCCAACGTAAAAAAAAAAAAAAAAAAAACGGAAAAAAACTATGGAAAAAAAACCGGAGAAGCTTGCCAAAGATGAGGCCATTACGGGTCGCCTTTAGGTGTCCTCCTCGGGATAACGTCATTTAAAGAACAAGAGTCAGCACAACTTAAAAAAAAAAAAATAAAAAAAAAAAAAAACTGTGGAAAAAAAACCGGAGGAGCTTGCCGAAGATGAGGCCATTACGGCTCGCCTTTAGGTGTCCTCCTCAGGATAGCGTCGTTTAAAGAATGAGAGTCAGCACAACGTAAAAAAAAAAAAAAAAAAAAAAAAAAAAAAAAAAAAAAAAAAAAAAAAAAAAAAAAAAAAAAAAAAAAAAAAACTGAAAAAAAAACGGAAAAAAACTATGGAAAAAAAACCGGAGAAGCTTGCCAAAGATGAGGCCATTACGGCTCGCCTTTAGGTGTCCTCCTCGGGATAACGTCATTTAAAGAACAAGAGTCAGCACAATGTAAAAAAAAAAAAAAAAAAAAACTGAAGAAAAAACGGAAAAAAACTATGGAAAAAAAACCGGAGAAGCTTGCCAAAGATGAGGCCATTACGGCTCGCCTTTAGTTGTCCTCCTCGGGATAACGTCATTTAAAGAACAAGAGTCAGCACAATGTAAAAAAAAAAAATGAGAAAAAAAAACTGAAGAAAAAACGGAAAAAAAACTATGGAAAAAAAACCGGAGAAGCTTGGGAAAGATGAGGCCATTACGGCTCGCCTTTAGGTGTCCTCCTCGAGATAACGTCATTTAAAGAACAAGAGTCAGCACAATGTAAAAAAAAAAAAAAAAAAAAAAAAAAAAAAAAAAACTGAAAAAAATGGAAAAGAAACGGGAAAAAACTGTGGAAAAAAAAACTGGAGGAGCTTGCCGAAGATGAGGCCATTACGGCTCGCCTTTAGGTGTCCTCCTCAGGATAGCGTCGTTTAAAGAACGAGTGTCAGCACAACGTAAAAAAAAAAAAAAAAACGGAAAAAAACTATGGAAAAAAACCGGAGAAGCTTGCCAAAGATGAGGCCATTACGGGGGTCGCCTTTAGGTGTCCTCCTCGGGATAACGTCATTTAAAGAACAAGAGTCAGCAAAACGTAAAAAAAAAAAAATAATAATAAAAAAAACAGTGGAAAAATCGGAGGAGCTTGCCGAAGATAAGGCCATTACGGCTCGCCTTTAGGTGTCCTCCTCAGGATAGCGTCGTTTAAAGAACGAGAGTCAGCACAACGTTAAAAAAAAAAAAAACTGAAAAAAACTATAGAAAAAAAACCGGAGAAGCTTGCCAAAGATGAGGCCATTACGGGTCGCCTTTAGGTGTCCTCCTCGGGATAACGTCATTTAAAGAACAAGAGTCAGCACAATGTAAAAAAAAAATGAAAAAAAACGGAAAAAAACGGGAAAAAACTGTGGAAAAAAAAACCGGAGGAGCTTGCCGAAGATGAGGCCATTACGGCTCGCCTTTAGGTGTCCTCCTCAGGATAGCGTCGTTTAAAGAACGAGAGTCAGCACAATGTAAAAAAAAAAAATACGGAAAAAAACTATAAAAAAAAAACCGGAGAAGCTTGCCAAAGATGAGGCCATTACGGGTCGCCTTTAGGTGTCTTCCTCGGGATAACGTCATTTAAACAACAAGAGTCAGCAAAACGTAAAAAAAAAAATAATAATAATAAAAAAAAACAATGGAAAAAACCGGAGGAGCTTGCCGAAGATAAGGCCGTTACGGCTCGCCTTTAGGTGTCCTCCTCAGGATAACGTCGTTTAAAGAACGAGAGTCAGCACAACGTTAAAAAAAACAAAAACTGAAAAAAAAAACGGAATAAAACTATGGAAAAAAAACCGGAGAAGCTTGCCAAAGATGAGGCCATTACGGGTCGCCTTTAGGTGTCCTCCTCGGGATAACGTCATTTAAAGAACAAGAGTCAGCACAATGTAAAAAAAAAATGAAAAAAAACGGAAAAAAACGGGAAAAAACTGTGGAAAAAAAACCGGAGGAGCTTGCCGAAGATGAGGCCATTACGGCTCGCCTTTAGGTGTCCTCCTCAGGATAGCGTCGTTTAAAGAACGAGAGTCAGCACAACGTAATAAAAAAAAACTGAAAAAAATGAAAAAAACTCGGAAAAAAATCGGAAAAAAACCGGAAAAAAAAACTATGGAAAAAAGCCGGAGGAGCTTGCCAAAGATGAGGCCGTTACGGGTCGCCTTTAGGTGTCCTCCTCGGCATAACGTCATTTAAAGAACAACAGTCAGCACAACGTTAAAAAAAAAAAAAAAAAAAAAAAAAAAAAAAAACTGTGGAATAAACCGGAGGAGCTTGCCGAAGATAAGGCCATTACGGCTCGCCTTTAGGTGTCCTCCTCAGGATAGCGTCGTTTAAAGAACGAGAGTCAGCACAACGTAAAATAAAAAAAAAAAAAAAAAACTGAAAAAAAAATGGAAAAAAACTATGGAAAAAAAACCGGAGAAGCTTGCCAAAGATGAGGCCATTAGGGGTCGCCTTTAGGTGTCCTCCTCGGGATAACGTCATTTAAAGAACAAGAGTCAGCACAACGTAAAAAAAAAAAATGAAAAAAAAACTGAAGAATAAACGGAAAAAAAACTATGGAAAAAAAACCGGAGAAGCTTGCCAAAGATGAGGCCATTACGGCTCGCCTTTAGCTGTCCTCCTCGGGATAACGTCATTTAAAGAACAAGAGTCAGCACAATGTAAAAAAAAAAAAAAAACTGAAAAAAAACAGGAAAAAACTGTGGAAAAAAAACCGGAGGAGCTTGCCGAAGATGAGGCCATTACGGCTCGCCTTTAGGTGTCCTCCTCAGGATAGCGTCGTTTAAAGAACGAGAGTCAGCATAACGTAATAAAAAAAAACTGAAAAAAAACGGAAAAAAGCCGGAAAAAGCTGTGGAAAAAAACCGGAGGAGCTTGCCGAAGATGAGGCCATTACGGCTCGCCTTTAGGTGTCCTCCTCAGGATAGCGTCGTTTAAAGAACGAGAGTCAGCACAACGTAAAAAAAAAAAAAAACTGAAAAAAAAACGGAAAAAAACTATAGAAAAAAAACCGGAGAAGCTTGCCAAAGATGAGGCCATTACGGGTCGCCTTTAGGTGACCTCCTCGGGATAGCGTCGTTTAAAGAACGAGAGTCAGCCCAACGTAAAAAAAAAAAAAAAAAAAAACGGAAAAAAACTATGGAAAAAAAACCGGAGAAGCTTGCCAAAGATGAGGCCATTACGGGTCGCCTTTAGGTGTCCTCCTCGGGATAACGTCATTTAAAGAACAAGAGTCAGCACAACGTAAAAAAAAAAAAATAAAAAAAAAAAAAAAACTGTGGAAAAAAAACCGGAGGAGCTTGCCGAAGATGAGGCCATTACGGCTCGCCTTTAGGTGTCCTCCTCAGGATAGCGTCGTTTAAAGAATGAGAGTCAGCACAACGTAAAAAAAAAAAAAAAAAAAAAAAAAAAAAAAAAAAAAAAAAAAAAAAAAAAAAAAACGGAAAAAAACTATGGAAAAAAAACCGGAGAAGCTTGCCAAAGATGAGGCCATTACGGCTCGCCTTTAGGTGTCCTCCTCGGGATAACGTCATTTAAAGAACAAGAGTCAGCACAATGTAAAAAAAAAAAAAAAAAAAAAACTGAAGAAAAAACGGAAAAAAACTATGGAAAAAAAACCGGAGAAGCTTGCCAAAGATGAGGCCATTACGGCTCGCCTTTAGTTGTCCTCCTCGGGATAACGTCATTTAAAGAACAAGAGTCAGCACAATGTAAAAAAAAAAAATGAGAAAAAAAACTGAAGAAAAAACGGAAAAAAAACTATGGAAAAAAAACCGGAGAAGCTTGGGAAAGATGAGGCCATTACGGCTCGCCTTTAGGTGTCCTCCTCGAGATAACGTCATTTAAAGAACAAGAGTCAGCACAATGTAAAAAAAAAAAAAAAAAAACTGAAAAAAATGGAAAAGAAACGGGAAAAAACTGTGGAAAAAAAAACTGGAGGAGCTTGCCGAAGATGAGGCCATTACGGCTCGCCTTTAGGTGTCCTCCTCAGGATAGCGTCGTTTAAAGAACGAGTGTCAGCACAACGTAAAAAAAAAAAAAAAAAAAAACGGAAAAAAACTATGGAAAAAAACCGGAGAAGCTTGCCAAAGATGAGGCCATTACGGGGGTCGCCTTTAGGTGTCCTCCTCGGGATAACGTCATTTAAAGAACAAGAGTCAGCAAAACGTAAAAAAAAAAAATAATAATAAAAAAAAACAGTGGAAAAATCGGAGGAGCTTGCCGAAGATAAGGCCATTACGGCTCGCCTTTAGGTGTCCTCCTCAGGATAGCGTCGTTTAAAGAACGAGAGTCAGCACAACGTTAAAAAAAAAAAAAAACTGAAAAAAACTATAGAAAAAAAACCGGAGAAGCTTGCCAAAGATGAGGCCATTACGGGTCGCCTTTAGGTGTCCTCCTCGGGATAACGTCATTTAAAGAACAAGAGTCAGCACAATGTAAAAAAAAAATGAAAAAAAAACGGAAAAAAACGGGAAAAAACTGTGGAAAAAAAACCGGAGGAGCTTGCCGAAGATGAGGCCATTACGGCTCGCCTTTAGGTGTCCTCCTCAGGATAGCGTCGTTTAAAGAACGAGAGTCAGCACAACGTAATAAAAAAAAAACTGAAAAAAATGAAAAAAACTCGGAAAAAAATCGGAAAAAAACCGGAAAAAAAAACTATGGAAAAAAGCCGGAGGAGCTTGCCAAAGATGAGGCCATTACGGGTCGCCTTTAGGTGTCCTCCTCAGGATAGCGTCGTTTAAAGAACGAGAGTCAGCACAACGTTAAAAAAAAAAAAAAAAAAAAAAAAAAAAAAAAAAAAAAACTGAAAAAAAACGGAAAAAATCTATGGAAAAAAAACCGGAGAAGCTTGCCAAAGATGAGGCCATTACGGGTCGCCTTTAGGTGTCTTCCTCGGGATAACGTCATTTAAAGAACAAGAGTTAGCACAACGTAAAAAAAAAAAAAAAAAAAAAAAAAAAATGAAAAAAAAACTGAAGAATAAACGGAAAAAAACTATGGAAAAAAAACCGGAGAAGCTTGCTAAAGATGAGGCCATTACGGCTCGCCTTTAGGTGTCCTCCTCGGGATAACGTCATTTAAAGAACAAGAGTCAGCACAATGTAAAAAAAAAAAAAAAAAAAAAAAAAAAAAAAAAAAAACTGAAAAAAAACAGGAAAAAACGGTGGAAAAAAAAACCGGAGGAGATTGCCGAAGATGAGGCCATTACGGCTCGCCTTTAGGTGTCCTCCTCAGGATAGCGTCGTTTAAAGAACGAGAGTCAGCACAACGTAATAAAAAAAAAACTGAAAAAAAACGGAAAAAACCCGGAAAAAGCTGTGGAAAAAAACCGGAGGAGCTTGCCGAAGATGAGGCCATTACGGCTCGCCTTTAGGTGTCCTCCTCAGGATAGCGTCGTTTAAAGAACGAGAGTCAGCACAACGTAAAAAAAAAAAAAAAAGGAAAAAAACTATGGAAAAAAAACCGGAGAAGCTTGCCAAAGATGAGGCCATTACGGGTCGCCTTTAGGTGTCCTCCTCGGGATAACGTCATTTAAAGAACAATAGTCAGCAAAACGTAAAAAAAAAATAATAATAATAATTAAAAAAAAAAACTGTGGAAAAAACCGAAGGACCTTGCCGAAGATAAGGCCATTACGGCTCGCCTTTAAGTGTCCTCCTCAGGATAGCGTCGTTTAAAGAACGAGAGTCAGCACAACGCTAAAAAAAAAAAAAAAGGAAAAAAACTATGGAAAAAAACCGGAGAAGCTTGCGAAAGATGAGGCCATTACGGCTCGCCTTTAGGTGTCCTCCTCGGGATAACGTCATTTAAAGAACAAGAGTCAGCACAATGTAAAAAAAAAAAAACTGAAGAAAAAACGGAAAAAAACTATGGAAAAAAAACCGGAGAAGCTTGGCAAAGATGAAGCCATTACGGCTCGCCTTTAGGTGTCCACCTCGGGATAACGTCATTTAAAGAACAAGAGTCAGCACAATGTAAAAAAAAAAAAAAAAAAAAAAAAAAAAAAAAAAAAAAAAAAAAAAAAACTGAAGAAAAAACGGAAAAAAACTATGGAAAAAAAAACCGGAGAAGCTTGGCAAAGATGAGGCCATTACGGCTCGCCTTTAGGTGTCCTCCTCGGGATAACGTCATTTAAAGAACAAGAGTCAGCACAATGTAAAAAAAAAAAAAAACTGAAAAAAAAACTGAAGAAAAAACGGAAAAAAAACTATGGAAAAAAAACCGGAGAAGCTTGGCAAAGATGAGGCCATTACGGCTCGCCTTTAGGTGTCCTCCTCGGGATAACGTCATTTAAAGAACAAGAGTCAGCACAATGTATAAAAAAAAAAAAAAAAAAAAAAAAAAAAAAAAAAAAAAAAAAAAACTGAAGAAAAAACGGAAAAAAACTATGGAAAAAAAAACCGGAGAAGCTTGGCAAAGATGAGGCCATTACGGCTCGCCTTTAGGTGTCCTCCTCGGGATAACGTCATTTAAAGAACAAGAGTCAGCACAATGTAAAAAAAAAAAAAAACTGAAAAAAAAAACTGAAGAAAAAACGGAAAAAAAACTATGGAAAAAAAACCGGAGAAGCTTGGCAAAGATGAGGCCATTACGGCTCGCCTTTAGGTGTCCTCCTCGGGATAACGTCATTTAAAGAACAAGAGTCAGCACAATGTAAAAAAAAAAAAAAAAAACTGAAAAAAACGGAAAAAAAAACAGGAAAAAACTGTGGAAAAAAAAACCGGAGGAGCTTGCCGAAGATGAGGCCATTACGGCTCGCCTTTAGGTGTCCTCCTCAGGATAGCGTCGTTTAAAGAACGAGAGTCAGCACAACGTAAAAAAAAAAAAATACGGAAAAAAACTATAAAAAAAAAACCGGAGAAGCTTGCCAAAGATGAGGCCATTACGGGTCGCCTTTAGGTGTCCTCCTCGGGATAACGTCATTTAAAGAACAAGAGTCAGCAAAACGTAAAAAAAATAATAATAATAATAAAAAAAAAACAATGGAAAAAACCGGAGGAGCTTGCCGAAGATAAGGCCATTACGGCTCGCCTTTAGGTGTCCTCCTCAGGATAACGTCGTTTAAAGAATGAGAGTCAGCACAACGTTAAAAAAAACAAAAACTGAAAAAAAAACGGAATAAAACTATGGAAAAAAAACCGGAGAAGCTTGCCAAAGATGAGGCCATTACGGGTCGCCTTTAGGTGTCCTCCTCGGGATAACGTCATTTAAAGAACAAGAGTCAGCACAATGTAAAAAAAAAAATGAAAAAAAACGGAAAAAAACGGGAAAAAACTGTGGAAAAAAAACCGGAGGAGCTTGCCGAAGATGAGGCCATTACGGCTCGCCTTTAGGTGTCCTCCTCAGGATAGCGTCGTTTAAAGAACGAGAGTCAGCACAACGTAATAAAAAAAAACTGAAAAAAATGAAAAAAACTCGGAAAAAAATCGGAAAAAAACCGGAAAAAAAAAACTATGGAAAAAAGCCGGAGGAGCTTGCCAAAGATGAGGCCGTTACGGGTCGCCTTTAGGTGTCCTCCTCGGGATAACGTCATTTAAAGAACAATAGTCAGCACAACGTAAAAAAAAAAAAAAAAAAAAAAAAAAAAAAAAAAAAAAAAAAAAAAAAAAAAAA
>NC_142437.1:54137500-54152500 GCF_059453495.1 Arachis ipaensis | reverse complement strand
CTTGCCGAAGATAAGGCCATTACGGCTCGCCTTTAGGTGTCCTCCTCAGGATAGCGTCGTTTAAAGAACGAGAGTCAGCACAACGTAAAAAAAAAAAAAAAAAAAAAAAAACTGAAAAAAAAATGGAAAAAAACTATGGAAAAAAAACCGGAGAAGCTTGCCAAAGATGAGGCCATTACGGGTCGCCTTTAGGTGTCCTCCTCGGGATAACGTCATTTAAAGAACAAGAGTCAGCACAACGTAAAAAAAAAAAAATGAAAAAAAAACTGAAGAATAAACGGAAAAAAAACTATGGAAAAAAAACCGGAGAAGCTTGCTAAAGATGAGGCCATTACGGCTCGCCTTTAGCTGTCCTCCTCGGGATAACGTCATTTAAAGAACAAGAGTCAGCACAATGTAAAAAAAAAAAAAAAAACTGAAAAAAAACAGGAAAAAACTGTGGAAAAAAAAACCGGAGGAGCTTGCCGAAGATGAGGCCATTACGGCTCGCCTTTAGGTGTCCTCCTCAGGATAGCGTCGTTTAAAGAACGAGAGTCAGCATAACGTAATAAAAAAAAACTGAAAAAAAACGGAAAAAAGCCGGAAAAAGCTGTGGAAAAAAACCGGAGGAG
Organism: Arachis ipaensis; assembly: GCF_059453495.1. Taxonomy (NCBI): domain Eukaryota; kingdom Viridiplantae; phylum Streptophyta; class Magnoliopsida; order Fabales; family Fabaceae; genus Arachis; species Arachis ipaensis. The sequence goes on along the minus strand of NC_142437.1, from coordinate 54,151,889 downwards.
CTTGCCGAAGATGAGGCCATTACGGCTCGCCTTTAGGTGTCCTCCTCAGGATAGCGTCGTTTAAAGAACGAGAGTCAGCACAACGTAAAAAAAAAAAAAAAAAAAAAAACGGAAAAAAACTATGGAAAAAAACCAGAGAAGCTTGCCAAAGATGAGGCCATTACGGGTCGCCTTTAGGTGTCCTCCTCGGGATAACGTCATTTAAAGAACAAGAGTCAGCAAAACGTAAAAAAAAAATAATAATAATAATAATAAAAAAAACTGTGGAAAAAACCGGAGGAGCTTGCCGAAGATAAGGCCATTACGGCTCGCCTTTAAGTGTCCTCCTCAGGATAGCGTCGTCTAAAGAACGAGAGTCAGCACAACGCTAAAAAAAAAAAAAAAAAAAAAATGAAAAAAAAACGGAAAAAATCTATGGAAAAAAAAACCGGAGAAGCTTGCCAAAGATGAGGCCATTACGGCTCGCCTTTAGGTGTCCTCCTCGGGATAACGTCATTTAAAGAACAAGAGTCAGCACAATGTAAAAAAAAAAAAAAAAACTGAAAAAAAAACTGAAGAAAAAACGGAAAAAATACTATGGAAAAAAAACCGGAGAAGCTTGGCAAAGATGAGGCCATTACGGCTCGCCTTTAGGTGTCCTCCTCGGGATAACGTCATTTAAAGAACAAGAGTCAGCACAATGTAAAAAAAAAAAAAAAACTGAAAAAAACGGAAAAAAAACGGGAAAAAACTGTGGAAAAAAAAACCGGAGGAGCTTGCCGAAGATGAGGCCATTACGGCTCGCCTTTAGGTGTCCTCCTCAGGATAGCGTCGTTTAAAGAACGAGAGTCAGCACAACGTAAAAAAAAAAAATACGGAAAAAAACTATAAAAAAAAAACCGGAGAAGCTTGCCAAAGATGAGGCCATTACGGGTCGCCTTTAGGTGTCCTCCTCGGGATAACGTCATTTAAAGAACAAGAGTCAGCAAAACGTAAAAAAAAAATAATAATAATAAAAAAAAAACAATGGAAAAAACCGGAGGAGCTTGCCGAAGATAAGGCCATTACGGCTCGCCTTTAGGTGTCCTCCTCAGGATAACGTCGTTTAAAGAACGAGAGTCAGCACAACGTTAAAAAAAAACAAAAACTGAAAAAAAAAACGGAATAAAACTATGGAAAAAAACCGGAGAAGCTTGCCAAAGATGAGGCCATTACGGGTCGCCTTTAGGTGTCCTCCTCGGAATAACGTCATTTAAAGAACAAGAGTCAGCACAATGTAAAAAAAAAAATGAAAAAAAACGGAAAAAAACGGGAAAAAACTGTGTAAAAAAAACCGGAGGAGCTTGCCGAAGATGAGGCCATTACGGCTCGCCTTTAGGTGTCCTCCTCAGGATAGCGTCGTTTAAAGAACGAGAGTCAGCACAACGTAATAAAAAAAAAACTGAAAAAAATGAAAAAAACTCGGAAAAAAATCGGAAAAAAACCGGAAAAAAAAACTATGGAAAAAAGCCGGAGGAGCTTGCCAAAGATGAGGCCGTTACGGGTCGCCTTTAGGTGTCCTCCTCGGGATAACGTCATTTAAAGAACAAGAGTCAGCACAACGTAAAAAAAAAAAAAAAAAAAAAAAAAAAAAAAAAAAAAAAAAAAAAACATGTGGAATAAACCGGAGGAGCTTGCCGAAGATAAGGCCGTTACGGCTCGCCTTTAGGTGTCCTTCTCAGGATAGCGTCGTTTAAAGAACGAGAGTCAGCACAACGTAAAAAAAAAAAAAAAAAAAAAAAAAAAAAATAAAAAACTGCAAAAAAAAATGGAAAAAAACTATGGAAAAAAAACCGGAGAAGCTTGCCAAAGATGAGGCCATTACGGGTCGCCTTTAGGTGTCCTCCTCGGGATAACGTCATTTAAAGAACAAGAGTCAGCACAACGTAAAAAAAAAAAAAATGAAAAAAAAACTGAAGAATAAACGGAAAAAAAACTATGGAAAAAAACCGGAGAAGCTTGCCAAAGATGAGGCCATTACGGCTCGCCTTTAGCTGTCCTCCTCGGGATAACGTCATTTAAAGAACAAGAGTCAGCACAATGTAAAAAAAAAAAAAAACTGAAAAAAAACAGGAAAAAACTGTGGAAAAAAAAACCGGAGGAGCTTGCCGAAGATGAGGCCATTACGGCTCGCCTTTAGGTGTCCTCCTCAGGATAGCGTCGTTTAAAGAACGAGAGTCAGCATAACGTAATAAAAAAAAACTGAAAAAAAACGGAAAAAAGCCGGAAAAAGCTGTGGAAAAAAACCGGAGGAGCTTGCCGAAGATGAGGCCATTACGGCTCGCCTTTAGGTGTCCTCCTCAGGATAGCGTCGTTTAAAGAACAAGAGTCAGCACAACGTAATAAAAAAAAATGAAAAAAATGAAAAAAACTCGGAAAAAAATCGGAAAAAAACCGGAAAAAAAACTATGGAAAAAAGCCGGAGGAGCTTGCCAAAGTTGAGGCCATTACGGGTCGCCTTTAGGTGACCTCCTCGGGATAGCGTCGTTTAAAGAACGAGAGTCAGCCCAAGGTAAAAAAAAAAAAAAAACGGAAAAAAACTATGGAAAAAAAACCGGAGAAGCTTGCCAAAGATGAGGCCATTACGGGTCGCCTTTAGGTGTCCTCCTCGGGATAACGTCATTTAAAGAACAAGAGTCAGCACAACGTAAAAAAAAAAAAAAAATGAAAAAAAAACGGAAAAAAACTATGAAAAAAAAACCGGAGAAGCTTGCCAAAGATGAGGCCATTACGGCTCGCCTTTAGGTGTCCTCCTCGGGATAACGTCATTTAAAGAACAAGAGTCAGCAAAACGTAAAAAAATAATAATAATAATAATAATAAAAAAAAAAACTGTGGAAAAAACCGGAGGAGCTTGCCGAAGATAAGGCCATTACGGCTCGCCTTTAAGTGTCCTCCTCAGGATAGCGTCGTCTAAAGAACGAGAGTCAGCACAACGCTAAAAAAAAAAAAAAAAAAAAAAAAAATGAAAAAAAAACGGAAAAAAACTATGGAAAAAAACCGGAGAAGCTTGCCAAAGATGAGGCCATTACGGGTCGCCTTTAGGTGTCCTCCTCGGGATAACGTCATTTAAAGAACAAGAGTCAGCACAATGTAAAAAAAAAAAATGAAAAAAAACGGAAAAAAACGGGAAAAAACTGTGGAAAAAAAACCGGAGGAGCTTGCCGAAGATGAGGCCATTACGGCTCGCCTTTAGGTGTCCTCCTCAGGATAGCGTCGTTTAAAGAACAAGAGTCAGCACAACGTAATAAAAAAAAATGAAAAAAATGAAAAAAACTCGGAAAAAAATCGGAAAAAAACCGGAAAAAAAACTATGGAAAAAAGCCGGAGGAGCTTGCCAAAGTTGAGGCCATTACGGGTCGCCTTTAGGTGACCTCCTCGGGATAGCGTCGTTTAAAGAACGAGAGTCAGCCCAAGGTAAAAAAAAAAAAAAAAACGGAAAAAAACTATGGAAAAAAAACCGGAGAAGCTTGCCAAAGATGAGGCCATTACGGGTCGCCTTTAGGTGTCCTCCTCGGGATAACGTCATTTAAAGAACAAGAGTCAGCACAACGTAAAAAAAAAAAAAATGAAAAAAAAACTGAAGAATAAACGGAAAAAAAACTATGGAAAAAAACCGGAGAAGCTTGCCAAAGATGAGGCCATTACGGCTCGCCTTTAGCTGTCCTCCTCGGGATAACGTCATTTAAAGAACAAGAGTCAGCACAATGTAAAAAAAAAAAAAAAACTGAAAAAAAACAGGAAAAAACTGTGGAAAAAAAAACCGGAGGAGCTTGCCGAAGATGAGGCCATTACGGCTCGCCTTTAGGTGTCCTCCTCAGGATAGCGTCGTTTAAAGAACGAGAGTCAGCATAACGTAATAAAAAAAAACTGAAAAAAAACGGAAAAAAGCCGGAAAAAGCTGTGGAAAAAAACCGGAGGAGCTTGCCGAAGATGAGGCCATTACGGCTCGCCTTTAGGTGTCCTCCTCAGGATAGCGTCGTTTAAAGAACAAGAGTCAGCACAACGTAATAAAAAAAAATGAAAAAAATGAAAAAAACTCGGAAAAAAATCGGAAAAAAACCGGAAAAAAAACTATGGAAAAAAGCCGGAGGAGCTTGCCAAAGTTGAGGCCATTACGGGTCGCCTTTAGGTGACCTCCTCGGGATAGCGTCGTTTAAAGAACGAGAGTCAGCCCAAGGTAAAAAAAAAAAAAAAAACGGAAAAAAACTATGGAAAAAAAACCGGAGAAGCTTGCCAAAGATGAGGCCATTACGGGTCGCCTTTAGGTGTCCTCCTCGGGATAACGTCATTTAAAGAACAAGAGTCAGCACAACGTAAAAAAAAAAAAAAAAATGAAAAAAAAACGGAAAAAAACTATGAAAAAAAAACCGGAGAAGCTTGCCAAAGATGAGGCCATTACGGCTCGCCTTTAGGTGTCCTCCTCGGGATAACGTCATTTAAAGAACAAGAGTCAGCAAAACGTAAAAAAATAATAATAATAATAATAATAATAAAAAAAACTGTGGAAAAAACCGGAGGAGCTTGCCGAAGATAAGGCCATTACGGCTCGCCTTTAAGTGTCCTCCTCAGGATAGCGTCGTCTAAAGAACGAGAGTCAGCACAACGCTAAAAAAAAAAAAAAAAAAAAAAAATGAAAAAAAAACGGAAAAAAACTATGGAAAAAAACCGGAGAAGCTTGCCAAAGATGAGGCCATTACGGGTCGCCTTTAGGTGTCCTCCTCGGGATAACGTCATTTAAAGAACAAGAGTCAGCACAATGTAAAAAAAAAAAAATGAAAAAAAACGGAAAAAAACGGGAAAAAACTGTGGAAAAAAAACCGGAGGAGCTTGCCGAAGATGAGGCCATTACGGCTCGCCTTTAGGTGTCCTCCTCAGGATAGCGTCGTTTAAAGAACAAGAGTCAGCACAACGTAATAAAAAAAAATGAAAAAAATGAAAAAAACTCGGAAAAAAATCGGAAAAAAACCGGAAAAAAAACTATGGAAAAAAGCCGGAGGAGCTTGCCAAAGTTGAGGCCATTACGGGTCGCCTTTAGGTGACCTCCTCGGGATAGCGTCGTTTAAAGAACGAGAGTCAGCCCAAGGTAAAAAAAAAAAAAAAAACGGAAAAAAACTATGGAAAAAAAACCGGAGAAGCTTGCCAAAGATGAGGCCATTACGGGTCGCCTTTAGGTGTCCTCCTCGGGATAACGTCATTTAAAGAACAAGAGTCAGCACAACGTAAAAAAAAAAAAAAAAATGAAAAAAAAACGGAAAAAAACTATGAAAAAAAAACCGGAGAAGCTTGCCAAAGATGAGGCCATTACGGCTCGCCTTTAGTTGTCCTCCTCGGGATAACGTCATTTAAAGAACAAGAGTCAGCACAATGTAAAAAAAAAAAAAAAAAAAAAAATCTGAAAAAAAAACTGAAGAAAAAACGGAAAAAAAACTATGGAAAAAAAACCGGAGAAGCTTGGCAAAGATGAGGCCATTACGGCTCGCCTTTAGGTGTCCTCCTCGGGATAACGTCATTTAACGAACAAGAGTCAACACAATGTAAAAAAAAAAAAAAAAAAAAAAAAAAAAAAAAAAAAAAAAAAAAAAAAAAAAAACTGAAAAAAACGGAAAAAAAACGGGAAAAAACTGTGGAAAAAAAAACCGGAGGAGCTTGCCGAAGATGAGGCCATTACGGCTCGCCTTTAGGTGTCCTCCTCAGGATAGCGTCGTTTAAAGAACGAGAGTCAGCACAACGTAAAAAAAAAAAAAAAAAAACGGAAAAAAACAATGGAAAAAAAACCGGAGAAGCTTGCCAAAGATGAGGCCATTACGGGTCGCCTTTAGGTGTCCTCCTCGGGATAACTTCATTTAAAGAACAAGAGTCAGCAAAACGTAAAAAAAAAAAAAATAATAAAAAAAAAACTGTGGAAAAAACCGGAGGAGCTTGCCGAAGATAAGGCCATTACGGCTCGCCTTTAGGTGTCCTCCTCAGGATAGCGTCGTTTAAAGACGAGAGTCAGCACAACGTTAAAAAAAAAAAAAAAAAAACTGAAAAAAAAAATGGAAAAAAACTATGGAAAAAAAACCGGGGAAGCTTGCCAAAGATGAGGCCATTACGGGTCGCCTTTAGGTGTCCTCCTCGGGATAACGTCATTTAAAGAACAAGAGTCAGCACAATGTAAAAAAAAAATGAAAAAAAAACGGAAAAAAACGGGAAAAAACTGTGGAAAAAAAAACCGGAGGAGCTTGCCGAAGATGAGGCCATTACGGCTCGCCTTTAGGTGTCCTCCTCAAGATAGCGTCGTTTAAAGAACGAGAGTCAGCACAACGTAATAAAAAAAAAACTGAAAAAAATGAAAAAAACTCGGAAAAAAATCGGAAAAAAATCGGAAAAAAAAACTATGGAAAAAAGCCGGAGGAGCTTGCCAAAGATGAGGCCATTACGGGTCGCCTTTAGGTGTCCTTTTCGGGATAGCGTCGTTTAAAGAACGAGAGTCAGCCCAACGTAAAAAAAAAAAAAAAAAAAAAAAAAACAGAAAAAAACTATGGAAAAAAACCGGAGAATCTTGCCAAAGATGAGGCCATTACGGGTCGCCTTTAGGTGTCCTCCTCGGGATAACGTCATTTAAAGAACAAGAGTCAGCACAACGTTAAAAAAAAAAAAAAAAAAAAAAAAAAAAAAAAAAACTGTGGAATAAACCGGAGGAGCTTGCCGAAGATAAGGCCATTACGGCTCGCCTTTAGGTGTCCTCCTCAGGATAGCGTCGTTTAAAGAACGAGAGTCAGCACAACGTAAAAAAAAAAAAAAAAAAAAAAAAAAAAAACGGAAAAAAAACTATGGAAAAAAAACCGGAGAAGCTTGCCAAAGATGAGGCTATTACGGGTCGCCTTTAGGTGTCCTCCTCGGGATAACGTCATTTAAAGAACAAGAGTCAGCACAACGTAAAAAAAAAAAAAAAAAAAAAAAAAAAAAAAACCGGAGAAGCTTGCCAAAGATGAGGCCATTACGGCTCGCCTTTAGTTGTCCTCCTCGGGATAACGTCATTTAAAGAACGAGAGTCAGCACAACGTAAAAAAAAAAAAATACGGAAAAAAACTATAAAAAAAAAACCGGAGAAGCTTGCCAAAGATGAGGCCATTACGGGTCGCCTTTAGGTGTCCTCCTCGGGATAACGTCATTTAAAGAACAAGAGTCAGCAAAACGTAAAAAAAAAAAAATAATAATAAAAAAAAACAATGGAAAAAACCGGAGGAGCTTGCCGAAGATGAGGCCATTACGGGTCGCCTTTAGGTGTCCTCCTCGGGATAACGTCATTTAAAGAACAAGAGTCAGCACAATGTAAAAAAAAAATGAAAAAAAACGGAAAAAAACGGGAGAAAACTGTGGAAAAAAAACCGGAGGAGCTTGCCGAAGATGAGGCCATTAAGGCTCGCCTTTAGGTGTCCTCCTCAAGATAGCGTCGTTTAAAGAACGAGAGTCAGAACAACGTAATAAAAAAAAAACTGAAAAAAATGAAAAAAACTCGGAAAAAAATCGGAAAAAAACCGGAAAAAAAAAACTATGGAAAAAAGCCGGAGGAGCTTGCCAAAGATGAGGCCATTACGGGTCGCCTTTAGGTGTCCTTTTCGGGATAGCGTCGTTTAAAGAACGAGAGTCAGCCCAACGTAAAAAAAAAAAAAAAAAAAAAAAAAGCGGAAAAAAACTATGGAAAAAAACCGGAGAATCTTGCCAAAGATGAGGCCATTACGAGTCGCCTTTAGGTGTCCTCCTCGGGATAACGTCATTTAAAGAACAAGAGTCAGCACAACGTAAAAAAAAAAAAAAAAAAAAAAAAAAAAAAAAAAAAAAAAAAAAAAAAAAAAAAAAAAAAAAAAAAACTGTGGAATAAACCGGAGGAGCTTGCCGAAGATAAGGCCATTACGGCTCGCCTTTAGGTGTCCTCCTCAGGATAGCGTCGTTTAAAGAACGAGAGTCAGCACAACGTAAAAAAAAAAAAAAAACGGAAAAAAAACTATGGAAAAAAAACCGGAGAAGCTTGCCAAAGATAAGGCCATTACGGGTCGCCTTTAGGTATCCTCCTCGGGATAACGTCATTTAAAGAACAAGAGTCAGCACAACGTAAAAAAAAAAAAAAAAAAAAAACTGAAAAAAAAAACGGAAAAAAACTATGGAAAAAAAACCGGAGAAGCTTGCCAAAGATGAGGCCATTACGGCTCGCCTTTAGGTGTCCTCCTCGGGATAACGTCATTTAAAGAACAAGAGTCAGCACAATGTAAAAAAAAAAAAAAAAAACTGAAAAAAAACGGAAAAAAACTATGGAAAAAAAACCGGAGAAGCTTGGCAAAGATGAGGCCATTACGGCTCGCCTTTAGGTGTCTTCCTCGGGATAACGTCATTTAAAGAACGAGAGTCAGCACAACGTAAAAAAAAAAAAAAAAAAAACTGTGGAAAAAACCGGAGGAGCTTGCCGAAGATAAGGCCATTACGGCTCGCCTTTAGGTGTCCTCCTCAGGATAGCGTCGTTTAAAGACGAGAGTCAGCACAACGTTAAAAAAAAAAAAAAAACTGAAAAAAAAATGGAAAAAAACTATGGAAAAAAAACCGGGGAAGCTTGCCAAAGATGAGGCCATTACGGGTCGCCTTTAGGTGTCCTCCTCGGGATAACGTCATTTAAAGAACAAGAGTCAGCACAATGTAAAAAAAAAATGAAAAAAAAACGGAAAAAAACGGGAAAAAACTGTGGAAAAAAAACCGGAGGAGCTTGCCGAAGATGAGGCCATTACGGCTCGCCTTTAGGTGTCCTCCTCAGGATAGCGTCGTTTAAAGAACGAGAGTCAGCACAACGTAAAAAAAAAAAAAAAAAACGGAAAAAAAACTATGGAAAAAAAACCGGAGAAGCTTGCCAAAGATAAGGCCATTACGGGTCGCCTTTAGGTATCCTCCTCGGGATAACGTCATTTAACGAACAAGAGTCAACACAATGTAAAAATAAAAAAAAAAAAAAAAAAAAAAAAAAACTGAAAAAAACGGAAAAAAAAGGGAAAAAACTGTGGAAAAAAAAACCGGAGGAGCTTGCCGAAGATGAGGCCATTACGGCTCGCCTTTAGGTGTCCTCCTCAGGATAGCGTCGTTTAAAGAACGAGAGTCAGCACAACGTAAAAAAAAAAAAAAAAAAACGGAAAAAAACAATGGAAAAAAAACCGGAGAAGCTTGCCAAAGATGAGGCCATTACGGGTCGCCTTTAGGTGTCCTCCTCGGGATAACTTCATTTAAAGAACAAGAGTCAGCAAAACGTAAAAAAAAAAAAAATAATAAAAAAAAAACTGTGGAAAAAACCGGAGGAGCTTGCCGAAGATAAGGCCATTACGGCTCGCCTTTAGGTGTCCTCCTCAGGATAGCGTCGTTTAAAGACGAGAGTCAGCACAACGTTAAAAAAAAAAAAAAAAACTGAAAAAAAAAATGGAAAAAAACTATGGAAAAAAAACCGGGGAAGCTTGCCAAAGATGAGGCCATTACGGGTCGCCTTTAGGTGTCCTCCTCGGGATAACGTCATTTAAAGAACAAGAGTCAGCACAATGTAAAAAAAAAATGAAAAAAAAACGGAAAAAAACGGGAAAAAACTGTGGAAAAAAAAACCGGAGGAGCTTGCCGAAGATGAGGCCATTACGGCTCGCCTTTTGGTGTCCTCCTCAAGATAGCGTCGTTTAAAGAACGAGAGTCAGCACAACGTAATAAAAAAAAAACTGAAAAAAATGAAAAAAACTCGGAAAAAAATCGGAAAAAAATCGGAAAAAAAAACTATGGAAAAAAGCCGGAGGAGCTTGCCAAAGATGAGGCCATTACGGGTCGCCTTTAGGTGTCCTTTTCGGGATAGCGTCGTTTAAAGAACGAGAGTCAGCCCAACGTAAAAAAAAAAAAAAAAAAAAAAAACAGAAAAAAACTATGGAAAAAAACCGGAGAATCTTGCCAAAGATGAGGCCATTACGGGTCGCCTTTAGGTGTCCTCCTCGGGATAACGTCATTTAAAGAACAAGAGTCAGCACAACGTAAAAAAAAAAAAAAAAAAAAAAAAAAAAAAAAAAACTGTGGAATAAACCGGAGGAGCTTGCCGAAGATAAGGCCATTACGGCTCGCCTTTAGGTGTCCTCCTCAGGATAGCGTCGTTTAAAGAACGAGAGTCAGCACAACGTAAAAAAAAAAAAAAAAAAAAAAAAAAAAAAAAAAAAAAAAAAAAAAAACGGAAAAAAAACTATGGAAAAAAAACCGGAGAAGCTTGCCAAAGATGAGGCCATTACGGGTCGCCTTTAGGTGTCCTCCTCGGGATAACGTCATTTAAAGAACAAGAGTCAGCACAACGTAAAAAAAAAAAAAAAAAAAAAAAAAAAAAAAAAAAAAAAAAAAAAAAAAAAAAAAAAAAAAAAAAAAAAAAAAAACTGAAAAAAAAAACCGGAGAAGCTTGCCAAAGATGAGGCCATTACGGCTCGCCTTTAGTTGTCCTCCTCGGGATAACGTCATTTAAAGAACGAGAGTCAGCCCAACGTAAAAAAAAAAAAAATACGGAAAAAAACTATAAAAAAAAAACCGGAGAAGCTTGCCAAAGATGAGGCCATTACGGGTCGCCTTTAGGTGTCCTCCTCGGGATAACGTCATTTAAAGAACAAGACTCAGCAAAACGTAAAAAAAAAAAAATAATAATAAAAAAAAAACAATGGAAAAAACCGGAGGAGCTTGCCGAAGATGAGGCCATTACGGGTCGCCTTTAGGTGTCCTCCTCGGGATAACGTCATTTAAAGAACAAGAGTCAGCACAATGTAAAAAAAAAATGAAAAAAAACGGAAAAAAACGGGAAAAAACTGTGGAAAAAAAACCGGAGGAGCTTGCCGAAGATGAGGCCATTAAGGCTCGCCTTTAGGTGTCCTCCTCAAGATAGCGTCGTTTAAAGAACGAGAGTCAGAACAACGTAATAAAAAAAAAACTGAAAAAAATGAAAAAAACTCGGAAAAAAATCGGAAAAAAACCGGAAAAAAAAAACTATGGAAAAAAGCCGGAGGAGCTTGCCAAAGATGAGGCCATTACGGGTCGCCTTTAGGTGTCCTTTTCGGGATAGCGTCGTTTAAAGAACGAGAGTCAGCCCAACGTAAAAAAAAAAAAAAAAAAAAAAAAAAAACGGAAAAAAACTATGGAAAAAAACTGGAGAATCTTGCCAAAGATGAGGCCATTACGAGTCGCCTTTAGGTGTCCTCCTCGGGATAACGTCATTTAAAGAACAAGAGTCAGCACAACGTAAAAAAAAAAAAAAAAAAAAAAAAAAAAAAAAAAAAAAAACTGTGGAATAAACCGGAGGAGCTTGCCGAAGATAAGGCCATTACGGCTCGCCTTTAGGTGTCCTCCTCAGGATAGCGTCGTTTAAAGAACGAGAGTCAGCACAACGTAAAAAAAAAAAAAAAACGGAAAAAAAACTATGGAAAAAAAACCGGAGAAGCTTGCCAAAGATAAGGCCATTACGGGTCGCCTTTAGGTATCCTCCTCGGGATAACGTCATTTAAAGAACAAGAGTCAGCACAACGTAAAAAAAAAAAAAAAAAAAAAACTGAAAAAAAAAACGGAAAAAAACTATGGAAAAAAAACCGGAGAAGCTTGCCAAAGATGAGGCCATTACGGCTCGCCTTTAGGTGTCCTCCTCGGGATAACGTCATTTAAAGAACAAGAGTCAGCACAATGTAAAAAAAAAAAAAAAAAAACTGAAAAAAAACGGAAAAAAACTATGGAAAAAAAACCGGAGAAGCTTGGCAAAGATGAGGCCATTACGGCTCGCCTTTAGGTGTCTTCCTCGGGATAACGTCATTTAAAGAACGAGAGTCAGCACAACGTAAAAAAAAAAAAAAAAAAACTGAAAAAAAAACGGAACAAAACTATGGAAAAAAAACCGGAGAAGCTTGCCAAAGATGAGGCCATTACGGCTCGGCTTTAGGTGTCCTCCTCGGGATAACGTCATTTAAAGAACAAGAGTCAGCACAATGTAAAAAAAAAAAAAAAAAAAAAAAAAAAAAAAAAAAAAACGGAAAAAAAACGGGAAAAAACTGTGGAAAAAAAAACCGGAGGAGCTTGCCGAAGATGAGGCCATTACGGCTCGCCTTTAGGTGTCCTCCTCAGGATAGCGTCGTTTAAAGAACGAGAGTCAGCACAACGTTATAAAAAAAAAAAAAAAAAAAAAAAAAAAAAAAAAAAAAAAAAAAAAAAACGGAAAAAAACAATGGAAAAAAACCGGAGAAGCTTGCCGAAGATAAGGCCATTACGGCTCGCCTTTAGGTGTCCTCCTCAGGATAGCGTCGTTTAAAGACGAGAGTCAGCACAACGTTAAAAAAAAAAAAAACTGAAAAAAAAACGGAAAAAAACTATAGAAAAAAAACCGGAGAAGCTTGCCAAAGATAAGGCCATTACGGGTCGCCTTTAGGTGTCCTCCTCGGGATAACGTCATTTAAAGAACAAGAGTCAGCAAAACGTAAAAAAAAAAATAATAATAATAATAAAAAAAAACTGTGGAGAAAACCGGAGGAGCTTGCCGAAGATAAGGCCATTACGGCTCGCCTTTAGGTGTCCTCCTCAGAATAGCATCGTTTAAAGAACGAGAGTCAGCACAACGTTAAAAAAAAAAAAAAAAAAAAAAAAAAAAAAAAAAAAAAAAACTGAAAAAAAAAACGGAAAAAAACTATGGAAAAAAAACCGGAGAAGCTTGCCAAAGATGAGGCCATTACGGGTCGCCTTTAGGTGTCCTCCTCGGGATAACGTCATTTAAAGAACAAGAGTCAGCACAATGTAAAAAAAAAAAATGAAAAAAAACGGAAAAAAACGGGAAAAAACTGTGGAAAAAAAACCGGAGGAGCTTGCCGAAGATGAGGCCATTACGGCTCGCCTTTAGGTGTCCTCCTCGGGATAACGTCATTTAAAGAACAAGAGTCAGCACAATGGAAAAAAAAATGAAAAAAAAACGGAAAAAAACGGGAAAAAACTGTGGAAAAAAAAACCGGAGGAGCTTGCCGAAGATGAGGCCATTACGGCTCACCTTTAGGTGTCCTCCTCAAGATAGCGTCGTTTAAAGAACGAGAGTCAGCACAACGTAATAAAAAAAAAACTGAAAAAAATGAAAAAAACTCGGAAAAAAATCGGAAAAAAAACCGGAAAAAAAAACTATGGAAAAAAGCCGGAGGAGCTTGCCAAAGATGAGGCCATTACGGGTCGCCTTTAGGTGTCCTTTTCGGGATAGCGTCGTTTAAAGAACGAGAGTCAGCCCAACGTAAAAAAAAAAAAAAAAAACGGAAAAAAACTATGGAAAAAAACCGGAGAATCTTGCCAAAGATGAGGCCATTACGGGTCGCCTATAGGTGTCCTCCTCGGGATAACGTCATTTAAAGAACAAGAGTCAGCACAAAAAAAAAAAAAAAAAAAAAACTGTGGAATAAACCGGAGGAGCTTGCCGAAGATAAGGCCATTACGGCTCGCCTTTAGGTGTCCTCCTCAGGATAGCGTCGTTTAAAGAACGAGAGTCAGCACAACGTAAAAAAAAAAAAAAAAAAAATGGAAAAAAAACTATGGAAAAAAAACCGGAGAAGCTTGCCAAAGATGAGGCCATTACGGGTCGCCTTTAGGTGTCCTCCTCGGGATAACGTCATTTAAAGAACAAGAGTCAGCACAATGTATAATAAAAAAAAAAAAAAAAAAACTGAAGAAAAAACGGAAAAAAATATGGAAAAAAAAAACGGAGAAGCTTGCCAAGGATGAGGCCATTACGGCTCGCCTTTAGGTGTCCTCCTCAGGATAGCGTCGTTTAAAGAACGAGAGTCAGCACAACGTAATAAAAAAAAAAAAAACTGAAAAAAATGAAAAAAACTCGGAAAAAAATCGGAAAAAAAACCGGAAAAAAAAACTATGGAAAAAAGCCGGAGGAGCTTGCCGAAGATGAGGCCATTACGGGTCGCCTTTAGGTGTCCTCCTCGGGATAGCGTCGTTTAAAGAACGAGAGTCAGCCCAACGTTAAAAAAAAAAAAAAAAAACTATGGAAAAAAACCGGAGAAGCTTGCCAAAGATGAGGCCATTACGGGTCGCCTTTAGGTGTCCTGCTCGGGATAACGTCATTTAAAGAACAAGAGTCAGCACAACGTAAAATAAAAAAAAAAAAAAAAAACTGTGGAAAAAACCGGAGGAGCTTGCCGAAGATAAGGCCATTACGGCTCGCCTTTAGGTGTCCTCCTCGGGATAGCGTCGTTTAAAGAACGAGAGTCAGCACAACGTATAATAAAAAAAAAAAAAACTGAAAAAAAAACGGAAAAAAACTATGGAAAAAAAACCGGAGAAGCTTGCCAAAGATGAGGCCATTACGGGTCGCCTTTAGGTG
>NC_142437.1:54130000-54135000 GCF_059453495.1 Arachis ipaensis | reverse complement strand
AGAATAAACGGAAAAAAACTATGGAAAAAAAACCGGAGAAGCTTGCCAAAGATGAGGCCATTACGGCTCGTTGATGAGTATTTTGGTGAAAAATAAATTTCCTCCAAAACACACAAATCTAACCGGCAAGTGCACCGGATCGCATCAAGTAATAAAACTCACGGGAGTGAGGTCGATCCCACAGGGATTGATGGATCAAGCAACTTTAGTGGGTGATTAGTTTAGTCAAGCTAACATTGATGTGAATTGTGTGAAATTGTAGCCAACATAAAGTAACTGACAATGAATTTAAAGTTGCAGAATGTAAATTGGCAAGTAACTTAAAGAACAAGAAATGTAAATTGCAAGAATCTTAAATGACAAGAAATATAAATTGCATTAAATGTAAAGGGAATTGGGAATTGGATTTGCAGAAATTAAACAAGGAAAAGTTAAATTTCAACAAGCAGAGAAGTAAAAGATGGATTTGATTGATTCCGAACCAAAACAGAAATGTAAATAAACATGAAAAGCAATAAACAGAGAATGTAAAATTGGAATTAAGATCTCAGGACCCAAGAGACTAGATAGCCAAGTCTAGATCTCAATGCCTTCCTAGATCCAACAAGAACAATTGCAAAGGAATTGTAAATTGCAGAGAAAGTAGATGAAGAGCAATTAACAGAAAATTCGATTCAATTAAGCAGTAAAGAAAGCAGAGAGAACTCTCAGAGGGAGAATGAAATAGAACACCTTCAATTCTCCACCCAAGATTCAAAACAAAGAAAATTAAAGAGAGAGCTCTTAAGTTCTAGTGCTCCCTAATGGAGCCAGCCTCCTCACCAATATGAAAATGATGCCTTATATAGGCTTTACAAAATGAAAATGAAATTAAAAACAAATTACAATTAAATGAAATTCCTATTTTATCTATTTCTTGTGCCTTTGAGTGATGATCATTTGGGCCCTTGCTCTTGATGGAATTGGGTTAATAAAGGCCTTGGTTGATTGCTCTTGGAGTTTGAAGAGGAACCGAATTGAATCGGGTTGAGTTTGCAAAAGTTGGACCAAAAGTTGGAGCTAAAGTTAGGGGTCTAACTTTGGCTCCAACTTTTCATAGCAGCCCACAAAACTTGCTGGTATGAACGTTGGCCTCCCTTATGCACATTTATGGCGCCAACTTTGTCCTCTTGTCATGTTGCCAATTTTATGCCCAATATAGACTATCATATATGGTTGGAAAGCTCTGAATGTCAGCTTTCTAACCCACTTGGAATCACTTCAATTGGACATCTACAACTCAAGTTATGATCATTTGAAGAGGGCATGGTCGCTGGCTTTGGTGTGTAGCGTTTGAGGTAACGTTTGCCTCAAACGTTGGCGAAAACGCCAGTTCTGGAGGCTCAAACGTATTGTCCACCCCATACTATTATACATTGTTGGAAAGCCCTGGATGTCTACTTTCCAATGCCGTTGGGAGCACATTATTTGGAGCTCTACAGCTCGAGTTATACTCCGTTGAAGGTGCAGAGGTCAGTTGGCCTCACTGCAGGTTGCCACCATGTTCGTTTATGCACATTGCGGGGCATTTTTCTCCCTCAATTTTAGTGTCCACCATGCAGTGCCATATATGCTTGGAAAGCTCTTGATTCCTACTTTCCAATGCTTCTTGAATCACCTCATTTGGAGCTCTGTAGCTCAAGTTATTCTTGTTGGAAGTATACCCTTTCAAGCTGTTGTGGTGTGTGGCGCCAACGTTAGCCTCAAAGTTAGGGGGCTAACGTTGGCGCAAACTTTTGCTCCTCCCCTTGTGAATTTCATGTGCCAACGTTAGCCACCAAGTTAGGGGGCTAACGTTGGCGCAAACTTTTGGTGCCCAGGGAGGTTCTCTTCATGCCAACGTTAGCCTCAAAGTTAGGGGGCTAACGTTGGCGCAAACTTTTGGTGCCCAGGGGTGAATTTCATGTGCCAACGTTAGCCTCCAAGTTAGGGGTCTAACTTTGAGGCTAACTTTTCACCCAAAAGATTTTGCTTCCTGGTTCAACTTATTCCATTGTCCTCTCTTTACTCCTAGCCATTCCTTCTTGCTTCACCCTTTCTCCAAGCCTTCTTCACCTATCATTAATCAACCAAACACATCAAAGCTATGCTCAAAATCATGAGATATTCATTCTTTCATAATATGTGACAATTTTAGCATAAAACCTCATGAAATAGCATGAATTCATACATGGTTGATTAAATCAAAGGAAGCATGAAAATCTACCCACTTGGCTTGCTTATGGCTCAAGAAAGTGCATAAAACCTATTGAAAACAAAGGAAAAAGGCATAGAAAAACATGACATGATGACATGTCATCACAACACCAAACTTAAACCTTGCTTGTCCCCAAGCAAGGAAAGAATCATGCAATAAAGATTGACAATCCAAGGTAAGAAGAATAGCAACTCAATGTTCATGGTAAGCTAGTTTTCTAAGCATGCTATAATCACAAAAGAAATGTAAATGATTGATGCTTCCATCTAGCTCAATTTATGAAATCTTTCTTTTATATTTCTTCCTTGAAACAAGCTTTTGAATTTTTTTATTTAGCTTCTCCTTTTGGGTGCTTTGCCCCATGAGTTGATAACAAAGCTACGACTTCTAAATGCTTTGTTTTCAAAATTACCACTTGATACATAAGCACCACAAGCATTTGATTAGAGGACTTCATTAAGCTCATTTTTCTTTTCTTTTCTTAACTCTCTAATCATTGATGCTCAGAGCCTTGAGCTTTGAGGGAGTGCTTTTGCACTTTGAGCCTAGCCTTGACTTCTAAGTGTTTTGTTTTCAAGCATTTGGCTTGATACATAAACACCACAAGTACTTAGCAAATAAATTGCCATTGGTACTCAGAGCCTTCAGCTTTCTCACTCTTTCCCTTTTTCTTTTCTTGCTTTATTTTTGCATTTGCTTCTTCAAGGTTTTCATGATTTTCAAAAGATTTCACAAAATGTCCTAGATGAAAACTTCAATTAAATAAAATCTAATGCAATTAAGCAACAATCAAACATACTAGCTTACCAATACTTTTATGCACATGCTAAAATCTTCTTTAATGCCTTGTTTGTTTATGATCATGATACTTTGTTGCTTTTGAATTTACAAAACTCAAGTTGGTATTCATAATGACACAGCACC
The DNA here is from genome assembly GCF_059453495.1 of Arachis ipaensis. Lineage (NCBI taxonomy): Eukaryota > Viridiplantae > Streptophyta > Magnoliopsida > Fabales > Fabaceae > Arachis > Arachis ipaensis. The sequence continues at coordinate 54,131,840 of NC_142437.1, read as the reverse complement.
ATGTTGCAAATTAAAAATCAACTATGCCTTTTCATACACACATGCATACAGAGAAGGTAAAGACAATCATGCAGTTTATAGTGCTTGAAACAAATGAGAGGAAAAAGAACTTTACAACCTTGTAGTTCATCTTCTCTATTGTTGTCATTTTCCTCCCATTCTCCTCCTTCCATACCAAACTCAGAATGCTTGCTCATCCTCAAGCAAATATTAGAACCGTGGCTATGGGGCTAAGATGGATCATGAATGTCTTACACAAGAAATGTTAGTAGTACATGTGTTTCAAGCAAGCAAAATTAAAGATAATAATCAAGGCACAAGAGACAGAGACATTGTGATTGCAAGCTTAAGAAGGTGAGCATAATACTTTGCATAAAGAATAAGTGGCACACCAAACTTAATGTGACACTTTCACTTGGAATCAATGCAAGTATCCAGTAAAGATTTGAAGCAAACTGTGTTGCATAGCAACACCAAACTTAGAATGCAATCCTATGTCAATTTATTTGAACTAAAACTAAACAAAAGACGGAAAAAAAACTATGGAAAAAAAACCGGAGAAGCTTGGCAAAGATGAGGCCATTACGGCTCGCCTTTAGGTGTCCTCTTCGGGATAACGTCATTTAAAGAACAAGAGTCAGCACAATGTAAAAAAAAATGAAAAAAAACGAAAAAAAACGGGAAAAAACTGTGGAAAAAAAAACCGGAGGAGCTTGCCGAAGATGAGGCCATTACGGCTCGTCTTTAGGTGTCCTCCTCAGGATAGCGTCGTTTAAAGAACGAGAGTCAGCACAACGTAAAAAAAAAAAAAAACGGAAAAAAACTATGGAAAAAAAAACCGGAGAAGCTTGCCAAAGATGAGGCCATTACGGGTCGCCTTTAGGTGTCCTCCTCGGGATAACGTCATTTAAAGAACAAGAGTCAGCACAAAGTATAAAAAAAAAAAAAAAAAAAAAAAGAAAAAAAAACGGAAAAAAACTATGGAAAAAAAACCGGAGAAGCTTGCCAAAGATGAGGCCATTACGGCTCGCCTTTAGGTGTCCTCCTCGGGATAACGTCATTTAAAGAACAAGAGTCAGCACAATGTAAAAAAAAAAAAAAAAAAAAAACTGAAGAAAAAACGGAAAAAAACTATGGAAAAAAAACCGAAGAAGCTTGGCAAAGATGAGGCCATTACGGCTCGCCTTTAGGTGTCCTCCTCGGGATAACGTCATTTAAAGAACGAGAGTCAGCACAACGTAAATAAAAAAAAAAAACAAAAAAAAACTATGGAAAAAAAACCGGAGAAGCTTGCCAAAGATGAGGTCATTACGGCTCGCCTTTAGGTGTCCTCCTCAGGATAACGTCATTTAAAGAACAACAGTCAGCACAATGTAAAAAAAAAAAAAAAATTTGAAAAAAAAAACTGAAGAAAAAACGGAAAAAAAACTATGGAAAAAAAACCGGAGAAGCTTGCCAAAGATGAGGCCATTACGGGTCGCCTTTAGGTGTCCTCCTCGGGATAACGTCATTTAAAGAACAAGAGTCAGCACAATGTAAAAAAAAAAAAAAAAAAAAAAAAAAAAAAAAAAAAAAAAAAAAAAAAAAAAAAAAAAAACTGAAAAAAAAAAAAACTATGGAAAAAAAACCGGAGAAGCTTGGCAAAGATGAGGCCATTACGGCTCGCCTTTAGGTGTCCTCTTCGGGATAACGTCATTTAAAGAACAAGAGTCAGCACAATGTAAAAAAAAAAATGAAAAAAAAACGGAAAAAAACGGGAAAAAACTGTGGAAAAAAAAAACGGAGGAGCTTGCCAAAGATGAGGCCATTACGGCTCGCCTTTAGGTGTCCTCCTCAGGAT
>NC_142437.1:54107500-54120000 GCF_059453495.1 Arachis ipaensis | reverse complement strand
TCTCAATGCCTTCCTAGATCCAACAAGAACAATTGCAAGGAAAATGTAAATTGCAGAGAAAAAAGATGAAGAGCAATGAACCGGAAATGAAATTCAATTAACAGTAAAGAAACAGAGAGATCCAAGATTGAGATTGAAACAGAATTTCTTCAATTCTCCAATCCAAGATCCAAGACAAATGTAAAATGAAATTGAAAGCAATGAAAACAAGAAATTAAAGTTCACTCAAGTTCAAAAGCTCTCCCCAAAACTATTATGAAAATTCTAAAAGGAGAGCTCTCCCAATAACTTGAATTCTATCCTATTTATACATGATGACAAGTCATCCTAGCCCATTTTAGCTAGTCTTTTTCTTTTATTTTCATTAGAATTATGCACTTTCTTAAGCTACAAGCAAGCTAATTGAGTAGATTTTCATGTTTCCCTTGATTGAACCAACCATATGTGAATTCATGCCATTTCATGAGGTTTTGAACTATATTTGTTGCATATTGTGGAAGATTGAATACCTCATGATTTTGAGCAAAACTTTGATTAGTTTGGTTGATCAATGATAGGTGAAGAAGGCTTGGAGAAAGGTTGAAGCAAAGAGGAATGGCTAGGAGTGAAGAGAGGACAATGGAATAAGTGAAAATTGAACCGGGTTGCATGAAGTTAGCCCCAACGTTAGCCCCCTAACTTGGAGGCTAACGTTGGGCATATGAATCACTCTTTGGAAGTAGCCAACGTTAGCTCCAACGTTAGCCCCCTAACTTGGAGGCTAACGTTGGAACTTGAGAGTTTCTCCCTGGGCTACCAACGTTTGCGCCAACGTTAGCCCCCTAACTTGGAGGCTAACGTTGGCACTTAAATCACAATGGGGGAGTAGGCAACGTTTGCGCCAACGTTAGCCCCCTAACGTGGAGGCTAACGTTGGCACCAATCACACCAAGCAAGGCCAACGTTAGGGTCAAAGTTAGACCCCTAACGTTGGCGCCAACGTCTAAACCAGAAGAATGTGGTTTGCTGATATGAAAAGTTAGGGTCAAAGTTAGACCCCTAACTTTGACCCTAACGTTGAAGACCAACGTTGGCTAACTCCATTTCCGGTTCAATTGGTTCACTTCGGTTCTTCTTCAATCTTCAAGAGCAATCAACCAAGGCCTCTTTCAACGCAATTCCACCAAGAACAAAGGCCCAACTCAAGGCTTGAAGATCATTTTGGAAAGTGTATAAATAGGAGAGAATTCAATTTGTTTAGGGAGCTTTTTCGGGAGAGTTTTCTTTTAGAGCTTTCCTTTTAGAATTTTCATAATAGTTTTCGAAGAGCTTTTGAACTTGAGTGAACTTTAATTTCTTGCTTTCATTGCTTTCAATTTCATTTGACTTTTGTCTTGGATCTTGGATTGGAGAATTGAAGAAATTCTGTTTCAATCTCAATCTTGGATCTCTCTGTTTCCTTTACTGTTAATTGAATTAGCATTTCTGTTTCTGTTACTTGATCTTCATCTCTTTTCTTTGCAATTTACAATTTCCTTGCTATGGTTCTTATTGGATCTAGGAAGGCATTGAGATCTAGACTTGGTTTTCTAGTCTCTGGATCCTGAGATCTGAAATTCTCATTTCAATTCCCTGTTTACTGCCTCTTATGTTCATTTACTTTACTGCTTTGTTTCCGGTTCAATCCCAATTCCCCTTCCCTCTTCTGTTTGATGCAATTTAGTTTTTCTTTGTTTAAATTCTGCAAATCCACATCCCAATCCCCTTTACATTTCAAGCAATTTATATTTCTTGCACTTTAAGATTCCGCAATTTACATTTCTTGCACTTTAAGTTTCCGCCATTTAATTTCTTGTTCTTTAAGTTTCAGCAATTTACTTTCCCGCTCTCTTTAATTTCATGCAATTTACATTCTGCAATTCACAAATCACTCAACCAAAACTTGATTCGCTTGACTAAATCAACCACTAAGCTAAAATTGCTCAATCCTTCAATCCCTGTGGGATCGACCTCACTCCCGTGAGTTTTTATTACTTGATACGACCCGGTACACTTGCCGGTTAGTTTTGGGTGTTTTGGTAGAAATTCGTTTCTCACCAAAATAACTCATCAAGTTTTTGGCGCCGTTGCCGGGGATTGATTAGATTGACAATGATTAAGTGAGGTGGTAATCTAGATCAAGCACTTTTTCTTTATTTTTCTTTAACCTTTGATTAACCCACTAACTGTTTGAATTTTTGCTTAAGCTAACTAAAACTTCATTCTAGCAGTAGATTGAAGTATCACTGGTTTGTGTGCTCTTATGTTCTGCTTGTATGTCAGGTACACAAAGAGCCATACCCAATTTTCATGAACAAGACGAAAGAACTCTCAGGAGGTTAAGAAGAGCCGAAAGAGGGAAAAGTATTGTTGGAGAAGAAGAATCTGAGGAAGAATACCACGAGATGGAAGGAGATACATCTAATCCAGGAGAAGGAGTTAATAATCCACCACAACAGAGGAGAGTATTGGCTTCCTATACTTTTGCAAATGCTAGACATTGTGGAAGCAGCATTCTCACCCCTAATGTCAATGCAAATAACTTTGAACTAAAGCCACAACTCATCACATTGGTCCAGAATAACTGCTCATTTGGAGGAGGACCATTGGAGGATCCAAATCAACATCTATCTACCTTCTTGAGGATCTGTGACACTGTCAAATCCAATGGTGTGAATCCTGAGACTTACAAGCTTCTGCTGTTCCCGTTCTCATTAAGGGATAAGGCTGCACAATGGCTTGAAACTTTTCCCCAAGCAAGTATCACTAGTTGGGATGACTTGGTGGCTAAATTTCTAGCCAAATTCTATCCACCCCAGAGAGTCATCAGGCTGAAAACTGAGGTGCAGACATTCACACAATTAGATGCTGAATCCTTGTATGAAGCATGGGAGAGGTACAAAGCCTTAATCAGAAAGTGCCCTCCAGAGATGTTCAATGAATGGGATGTGCTGCAAAATTTCTATGAAGGCCTGACATTGAAATCTCAGGAGGCATTAGATCATTCTGCTGGAGGTTCACTACAACTAATGAAAACTGCTGAGGAAGCTCAGAATCTTGTGGACATGGTGGCCAACAATCAATATTTCTTTGCTCATCAAAGAAGCCGCCAACCATCACAAAGAAGAGGAGTAATGGAACTAGACGGAGTGGATTCAATCCTAGCTCAAAACAAGATGATGCAGCAGCAATTTCAACAACAATTTGAGCAAATGGCTAAGAGGATTGACAGTCTCCAAGTTGCAGCAGTCAACACTAGCCAGCCATCAACCACATGGGGTCAGAGTGAAGAGACTCAAGAGGAGCAACAACAAGAACAAGTCCAGTACATGCACAACCAAAATTCTGGGCCAAATGAAGTATATGGTGACACTTACAACCCTTCTTGGAAGAACCACCCAAACCTTAGGTGGGGAGACAATCACAACCAAAATCAACAACCATGGCAGAGAAACTCAAACCAAAACACTTTAAGAAACAACCAAAACCACAACCAGCAGCAAACCAACCAAAACCCCTACAGAAAACCTCAAAACAACTACTCCAACCCCAACCATTACCAATCTAATAACCAACCCACCAACCAAAATGTCTACCATCCACCATCCACATTTCACAACCCACCACAAGCATCACCTGAATCTCACAGACTCACCAACTTGGAAACCTTGATAGACAAAATGTGGAAACACCAAGAAATGACAACCAAGAACCATGAAGCCTCCATGAAGAGCCTAGAGAGGCAAATTGGGCAAATCTCCAAACAGATTTCTGTTGAGAAATCTTCAAGCTCACTGCCAAGTGACACAATCCCAAATCCTAAGGAAGAATGCAAGGCAATACAATTGAGGAGTGGAAAAGTCTTGGTGAAAAATGAAGAAGCAACCAAGAAGCCAAAGGAAAGTGACAAGAAACAAGCTGAAGAAGAGAAAGTCAATGACAAGAAGGAGGCAGCAAGCAAGCCAACTCAGAATCAAGTTCAAGAAAAAGAAGATCAGCCACAAAAATCAAGAAAGGGAAAGGAAGTAATTGAAGGACCAACTAAGGACCAAAGGCAGGGAAATAACTTCACTCCTCCCTTGCCATACCCTCAGAGGTTCAACAAAGAGATTAATGACAAGCATTTTCACAAATTCCTTGAGATTTTTAAGAAGCTGGAAATCAACATTCCCTTGGCCGAAGCACTTGAGCAAATGCCTCTATATTCCAAGTTTCTGAAGGATCTTATCAACAAGAAAAGAAGTTGGCTTGAAAGGGAAACCATATTACTCACAGAGGAATGCAGTGCTGTAATCCAACGGGGTATTCCACCAAAACTTAAGGATCCGGGAAGCTTTGTAGTCTCATGCACTATTGGCAAGATAATTCTCAACAAGGCCCTCTGTGACCTGGGTGCCAGCATCAACTTAATGCCTCTCTCAATGATGAGAAAACTTGCCATAGAAGAACTTAAACCCACCAGGATGTCGCTAGTCATGGCTGACAGATCAATCAAGACACCTAATGGAATTGTGGAGAATCTGTTAGTAAAGATTGGGGAGTTTATCTTCCCAGCAGATTTTGTAATTTTGGATACCGAAGAAGAAGGAAACGACTCAATCATTCTGGGAAGGCCATTTCTACACACAGCAAGGGCCATCATTGATGTTGAAAAAGGAGAAATGACCTTCAGGGTCCATAATGAACAAATGATTATAAATGTGTTCAAATCAATGCAAAACGCTCCTGAGCAAGAAGATTATGTGAGAGTGGATATGATAGATAGTTTGGTGGAAGAAACTTTGGAAGAAAAGTTTCAAGAGCAAGAAGGAAATCAAGAAACAACAGAGGAACAAGTGGCTGAGACCTTTACTGAGCAATATGAAAGGCAAGATAAGAAAGAAGATGTACGAAGACAAGAATTGAAACCTTTACCCACCCATCTCAAATATGCATTCCTTGGCACATCGGAGAGCCTCCCAGTAATCATTAATTCATCCCTGTCAAAGAAGGAAGAAGGAGAACTTCTTGATGTACTCAAAGCTCACAAAGATGCTTTAGGATGGACCATTGATGATCTGAAGGGAATCAGCCCTGCAGTATGTATGCATAAGATCCTCTTGGAAGATAATTCCAAACCAGTGGTTCAACCACAAAGAAGGCTAAATCCTACAATGAAGGAAGTTGTCCAGAAGGAAGTAATGAAGTTGTGGAATGCAGGGATAATATTCCCAATATCTGACAGCCCATGGGTAAGCCCAGTTCAAGTTGTACCAAAGAAGGGAGGAATGACAGTCATCACTAATGAGAAGAATGAGTTGATCCCTACTAGAACAGTGACTGGGTGGAGAATGTGCATAGACTATAGAAGATTGAATGATGCCACCAGGAAGGATCATTTCCCTCTCCCATTCATTGATCAGATGCTGGAAAGGTTAGCCGGCCATGCCTATTACTGTTTCTTGGACGGATATTCTGGGTATAATCAAATCGTGGTAGACCCCAAGGACCAAGAGAAAACTGCCTTCACATGTCCATTTGGAGTTTTTGCGTATAGGCGGATGCCTTTTAGGCTCTGCAACGCCCCTGCCACATTTCAAAGGTGTATGCTCTCCATTTTTTCTGATATGGTCGAAAAATTTTTAGAAGTCTTCATGGATGACTTCTCTGTTTTTGGTGATAATTTCAATGCTTGCCTAAACCATTTAACTCTTGTCTTGAAACGGTGCCAAGAAACTAATTTGGTTTTAAACTGGGAGAAATGCCATTTTATGGTACCCGAAGGAATTGTTCTTGGCCATAAAGTCTCAAGAAAAGGGATAGAGGTTGATAAGGCAAAAGTTGAGATTATAGAAAAACTCCCTCCACCAATTAATGTGAAATCTGTTAGAAGTTTCTTGGGGCATGCCGGATTTTACAGAAGGTTTATCAAGGACTTTTCAAAAATAGCCAAACCTTTAAGTAATCTGTTAATGCTTGATAACCCTTTTGTTTTTGATGAAAACTGTCAGCATGCATTTGAAACTTTAAAAAATAAACTCACAACAGCACCAATAATCACACCCCCAGATTGGGGATTACCTTTTGAACTCATGTGTGATGCAAGTGACATTGCAATTGGTGCTGTACTTGGGCAAAAGAAGGGGAATTTGCATCATGTCATATATTACGCAAGTAAAGTGTTGAATGAGGCCCAAAGAAATTACACTACAACAGAAAAAGAGTTGCTAGCTGTAGTCTATGCATTTGATAAGTTTAGATCATATCTGATAGGATCGAAGGTTGTAGTTTATACTGATCATGCTGCACTTAAGTATTTGATGTCAAAACAGGATGCTAAACCAAGACTCATCAGGTGGATACTGCTTCTACAAGAATTTGACATTGAAATAAGAGATAGGAAGGGCACTGAAAACCAGGTCGCTGATCATCTGTCAAGACTACCACATGAAACAAATCAAAAAGCATCCCAGCCAATAAATGAAAGCTTCCCAGATGAGCACCTTCTGCAGATCCATCAAGCACCTTGGTTTGCTGACATAGCAAATTACAAAGTGGGAAGGAAGATACCGCAAGAATTCTCTAAGCAACAAGTGAAGAAGTTGATTAAAGAAGCAAGGAAATTTTTATGGGATGAACCCTTCTTATTCAAGAGATGCTCTGATGGAGTGATCAGGAGGTGTATTCCTGAAAGTGAAGTGAGGGACATCTTGTGGCATTGTCATGGTTCAGCTTATGGTGGACACTTTGGCCCAGAAAAAACAGCCGCAAAAATACTACAGAGTGGCTTCTATTGGCCAACTATTTTCAAGGATGCCAGAAGATATGTACACCAATGTAATGAATGCCAGAAAGCAGGAGGATTAACAAGAAGGAATGAGATGCCTCAAAATTTTATCTTGGAATTAGAATTGTTCGATCTGTGGGGAATTGATTTCATGGGGCCTTTTCCTCCTTCCTATTCTTTTAGATACATCCTGGTAGCAGTGGAATATGTCTCAAAATGGGTAGAAGCTATAGCCACAACCACCTGTGATGCACAGATCGTCCTCCAATTCCTCAAAAAGCACATCTTCACTAGGTTTGGAGTGCCCAAAAGTCTTATTAGTGATGGTGGTAGTCACTTTTGCAACAAACAAATGGAGAAACTCCTTCACAAATATGGAGTAATTCACAAAGTAGCCACACCCTACCACCCTCAGACTAACGGCCAAGCTGAACTTGCAAATAGAGAATTAAAGAAGATCCTAGAGAAAACAGTGGGAATCACAAGAAAGGATTGGGCTAGAAAGCTAGAGGATGCACTGTGGGCATATAGGACAGCTTTTAAAACTCCTATTGGCAAGTCACCCTTTCAGCTATTGTATGGCAAATCCTGCCACCTCCCTGTAGAGCTTGAACATAGAGCTTTTTGGGCCACTAAACTCCTCAACCTTGACCCCCAAGCTGCAGGAGAAAAAAGGTTGTTACAACTAAATGAACTGGATGAATTCAGACTGGAAGCTTATGAAAATGCGAAGATATACAAGGAGAAAGCTAAGAAGTGGCATGACAAGAAGATCACAAAGAAGGAATTCAAGCCTGGACAACAAGTACTCCTGTATAATTCAAGGCTTAAAATCTTCCCTGGCAAACTGAAGTCTAAATGGACTGGCCCATACTTGGTGACAAAGATTTTTCCCTATGGGAATATTGAACTGCTAGATGAGGCAACAAAGAATCAATTCACTGTGAATGGGCACAGAGCAAAGTTGTACTTAGGAGGACAATGGGTTAAGGAAAAAGAGGTTCAACACCTACAGCCCTCTTAAAAAGAATTGAAAGATGTCAAGCTAGTGACAATAAAAGAGCGCTTGTTGGGAGGCAACCCAACCGGAGGTACTTTTCTTTCATAGTTAGTTCAATAAAAAGGTTAAATGAGTAGTATGTATTGCAAGGAGCTAAGTTTGGTGTTTCACACCAAAACATATTAAGGGAGAATGAAGGATTCTAAGTTTGGTGTTCCACCAAAATCTTACTTAAAAGCACATTCTCACTTTCTATATAAAGAGCTACCAGCTCCAAGCAATCTGACAAATCATTTAAGCATTGTCTGTTTCTAGTTTTCAATTTTATTACCTTTAGCGAAGATTTAAGCTTTCACATATGGTTATGGATAAGAAACATGGCAAGAGACTGAGTTTGGTGTTCACACACCAAAGTAAGTTCAAACGCCTACAAGAAAGTCTTGCACACTAACAAATCACATAAGGGCTTGAGAAACAAGCAACTTCCATTAACACTGCAGAAAATCAATCACTCTTATGGGAGGACTACTCACCATTAGCTGAGATGAAAGAAGAAGGAGCCACCAAGAGGTTGTATTGTCATTTAACTCCATCAGTATTGAATTGCTCAAATTTGGAAGTATGAATATGCCCATTTTAACAGAAACTGTTAGTGTAGTATGCATCAATTATGTTTTTGTAGGCTGGTTTTTTATGTGTTGGCTTGTGTGTTCATTTTCACTTAACAAGAAGTATGTGTTGTCCCCTGCATCTTTAAATTTAATAAAAGAACAGTTTGAATGTGAAGTGAAATGGTCTCTGTTAGTTAGAAGTGGAATAAAAGTAAGTGGTGGTGTGTGTGATTGCATTATAACTCACTTTAGTGAATAAAGAGCTAAGATATCTCCTTCTAAGTAGAGAGTGGCCTATTGTCTATGAATCTCAATTGAATAGAATTCCTTGGTTAGAAAGAAAAACAAAAAAAAGAAAGAAAGAACAAAGAAAGCTAAAAGGTGGCAAAACAAAAGAAAAACAAAAAGAAATAAAGCTGGACACCAATAGCTTGAACTCTGAAATATATGCCTGTGATGTTTTTGTACTAGGATCTGCTTGGATTAGTAAGCTCTTAGGAGTGCCTCAACACTTGGTGACTTGGGTTAACTAACCCGGGATCATCAGCTGAAAATCCACTATCAAGAGCAACCTAACTACAAAGCATTTAGTAGCCCAAAGAGGTGCTGGGCATCAATGTTTTAAGAAGGAATGTGAGCCAAGTGTCTATGGTGAATAATGTGTCAAGTATAAAAAGAAAATGAACTTGCTACACATGACACTCAAATAAAGCTTTTGAATAAAGTAATAGCCAAGGATAAAGGAATAATGAGAGGTCATAGCAGTATGTCACTTGAAACTTGAAGGAAACTTTCTAGGCCTAGGAGTCAATAAGAAGTGAGCATTTGCATATCCACATAAAACCCCATGAACTATCAATAACACTTTGCTAGCATGAACTTCCTCTTCCATTTCATTCTTTCTTCTTAATAAATTCATTTCTTGCTTGGGGACAAGCAAGCTTTAAGTTTGGTGTTGTGATGACAAGTCATCCTAGCCCATTTTAGCTAGTCTTTTTCTTTTATTTTCATTAGAATTATGCACTTTCTTAAGCTACAAGCAAGCTAATTGAGTAGATTTTCATGTTTCCCTTGATTGAACCAACCATATGTGAATTCATGCCATTTCATGAGGTTTTGAACTATATTTGTTGCATATTGTGGAAGATTGAATACCTCATGATTTTGAGCAAAACTTTGATTAGTTTGGTTGATCAATGATAGGTGAAGAAGGCTTGGAGAAAGGTTGAAGCAAAGAGGAATGGCTAGGAGTGAAGAGAGGACAATGGAATAAGTGAAAATTGAACCGGGTTGCATGAAGTTAGCCCCAACGTTAGCCCCCTAACTTGGAGGCTAACGTTGGGCATATGAATCACTCTTTGGAAGTAGCCAACGTTAGCTCCAACGTTAGCCCCCTAACTTGGAGGCTAACGTTGGAACTTGAGAGTTTCTCCCTGGGCTACCAACGTTTGCGCCAACGTTAGCCCCCTAACTTGGAGGCTAACGTTGGCACTTAAATCACAATGGGGGAGTAGGCAACGTTTGCGCCAACGTTAGCCCCCTAACGTGGAGGCTAACGTTGGCACCAATCACACCAAGCAAGGCCAACGTTAGGGTCAAAGTTAGACCCCTAACGTTGGCGCCAACGTCTAAACCAGAAGAATGTGGTTTGCTGATATGAAAAGTTAGGGTCAAAGTTAGACCCCTAACTTTGACCCTAACGTTGAAGACCAACGTTGGCTAACTCCATTTCCGGTTCAATTGGTTCACTTCGGTTCTTCTTCAATCTTCAAGAGCAATCAACCAAGGCCTCTTTCAACGCAATTCCACCAAGAACAAAGGCCCAACTCAAGGCTTGAAGATCATTTTGGAAAGTGTATAAATAGGAGAGAATTCAATTTGTTTAGGGAGCTTTTTCGGGAGAGTTTTCTTTTAGAGCTTTCCTTTTAGAATTTTCATAATAGTTTTCGAAGAGCTTTTGAACTTGAGTGAACTTTAATTTCTTGCTTTCATTGCTTTCAATTTCATTTGACTTTTGTCTTGGATCTTGGATTGGAGAATTGAAGAAATTCTGTTTCAATCTCAATCTTGGATCTCTCTGTTTCCTTTACTGTTAATTGAATTAGCATTTCTGTTTCTGTTACTTGATCTTCATCGCTTTTCTTTGCAATTTACAATTTCCTTGCTATGGTTCTTATTGGATCTAGGAAGGCATTGAGATCTAGACTTGGTTTTCTAGTCTCTGGATCCTGAGATCTGAAATTCTCATTTCAATTCCCTGTTTACTGCCTCTTATGTTCATTTACTTTACTGCTTTGTTTCCGGTTCAATCCCAATTCCCCTTCCCTCTTCTGTTTGATGCAATTTAGTTTTTCTTTGTTTAAATTCTGCAAATCCACATCCCAATCCCCTTTACATTTCAAGCAATTTATATTTCTTGCACTTTAAGATTCCGCAATTTACATTTCTTGCACTTTAAGTTTCCGCCATTTAATTTCTTGTTCTTTAAGTTTCAGCAATTTACTTTCCCGCTCTCTTTAATTTCATGCAATTTACATTCTGCAATTCACAAATCACTCAACCAAAACTTGATTCGCTTGACTAAATCAACCACTAAGCTAAAATTGCTCAATCCTTCAATCCCTGTGGGATCGACCTCACTCCCGTGAGTTTTTATTACTTGATACGACCCGGTACACTTGCCGGTTAGTTTTGGGTGTTTTGGTAGAAATTCGTTTCTCACCAAAATAACTCATCAATACACTTTCAAAAATGATCTTCAAGCCTTGAGTTGGGCCTTTGTTCTTGGTGGAATTGGGTTGAAAGAGGCCTTGGTTGATTGCTCTTGAAGTTTGAAGAAGAACCAAAGTGAACCAATTGAACCGGTTTTGAAGTTAGCCATAGTTGGACCTAAAGTTTGAGCCAAAGTTAGGGGTCTAACTTTGGGTCCAACTTTTCATAGCAGCAAGCCAAATTCTTCTGGTATGGACGTTGGTGCCAACGTTAGGGGTCTAACTTTGACCCTAACGTTGGCCTTGTTTAGTGCTAGTGGCGCCAACGTTAGCCTCCAAGTTAGGGGGCTAACGTTGGCGCAAACGTTGGCCCTTCCCCCTTTGTGATTCATGTGCCAACGTTAGCCTCCAAGTTAGGGGGCTAACGTTGGCGCAAACGTTGGCCCTTCCCCCTTTGTAATTCATGTGCCAACGTTAGCCTCCAAGTTAGGGGGCTAATGTTGGCGCAAACGTTGGTGCCCAGGGGAGAACTTCTCAAGTTCCAACGTTAGCCTCCAAGTTAGGGGGCTAACGTTGGGGCTAACTTTTGCCTCTTCCTTGAATATTTATGTGCCAACGTTAGATGTCCAGGGGAGAAATTTCAAGTTCCAACGTTAGCCTCCAAGTTAGGGGGCTAACGTTGGGGCTAACTTCTTGCTTCCCGGTTCAATTTCACTTATTCCATTGTCCTCTCTTCACTCCTAGCCATTCCTCTTTGCTTCAACCTTTCTCCAAGCTTTCTTCACCTATCATTAATCAACCAAACTCATCAAAGCTATGCTCAAAATCATGAGATATTCATTCTTTCATAACATGCAACAAATATAACATAAAACCTCATGAAATGGCATAAATTCATATATGGTTGGTTCAATCAAGGGAAACATGAAAATCTACTCAATTAGCTTGCTTGTAGCTTAAGAAAGTGCATAATTCTAATGAAAACAAAAGAAAAAGACTAGCTAAAATAGGCTAGGATGACTTGTCATCAACGGCTCGCGTTTAGGTGTCCTCCTCGGGATAACGTCATTTAAAGAACAAGAGTCAGCACAATGTAAAAAAAAAAAAAAAAACTGAAAAAAAAAACTGAAGAAAAAACGGAAAAAAACTATGGAAAAAAAACCGGAGAAGCTTGGCAAAGATGAGGCCATTACGGCTCGCCTTTAGGTGTCCACCTCGGGATAACGTCATTTAAAGAACAAGAGTCAGCACAATGTAAAAAAAAAAAAAAAAAAAAAAAAAAAAAAAAAAAAAAAAAAAAAAAACTGAAAAAAAGCGGAAAAAAACGGGAAAAAACTGTGGAAAAAAAAACCGGAGGAGCTTGCCGAAGATGAGGCCATTACGGCTCGCCTTTA
>NC_142437.1:54097500-54100000 GCF_059453495.1 Arachis ipaensis | reverse complement strand
GGCTCAAACGTATTGTCCACCCCATACTATTATACATTGTTGGAAAGCCCTGGATGTCTACTTTCCAATGCCGTTGGGAGCACATTATTTGGAGCTCTACAGCTCGAGTTATACTCCGTTGAAGGTGCAGAGGTCAGTTGGCCTCACTGCAGGTTGCCACCATGTTCGTTTATGCACATTGCGGGGCAGTTTTCTCCCTCAATTTTAGTGTCCACCATGCAGTGCCATATATGCTTGGAAAGCTCTTGATTCCTACTTTCCAATGCTTCTTGAATCACCTCATTTGGAGCTCTGTAGCTCAAGTTATTCTTGTTGGAAGTATACCCTTTCAAGCTGTTGTGGTGTGTGGCGCCAACGTTAGCCTCAAAGTTAGGGGGCTAACGTTGGCGCAAACTTTTGCTCCTCCCCTTGTGAATTTCATGTGCCAACGTTAGCCACCAAGTTAGGGGGCTAACGTTGGCGCAAACTTTTGGTGCCCAGGGAGGTTCTCTTCATGCCAACGTTAGCCTCAAAGTTAGGGGGCTAACGTTGGCGCAAACTTTTGGTGCCCAGGGGTGAATTTCATGTGCCAACGTTAGCCTCCAAGTTAGGGGTCTAACTTTGAGGCTAACTTTTCACCCAAAAGATTTTGCTTCCTGGTTCAACTTATTCCATTGTCCTCTCTTTACTCCTAGCCATTCCTTCTTGCTTCACCCTTTCTCCAAGCCTTCTTCACCTATCATTAATCAACCAAACACATCAAAGCTATGCTCAAAATCATGAGATATTCATTCTTTCATAATATGTGACAATTTTAGCATAAAACCTCATGAAATAGCATGAATTCATACATGGTTGATTAAATCAAAGGAAGCATGAAAATCTACCCACTTGGCTTGCTTATGGCTCAAGAAAGTGCATAAAACCTATTGAAAACAAAGGAAAAAGGCATAGAAAAACATGACATGATGACATGTCATCACAACACCAAACTTAAACCTTGCTTGTCCCCAAGCAAGGAAAGAATCATGCAATAAAGATTGACAATCCAAGGTAAGAAGAATAGCAACTCAATGTTCATGGTAAGCTAGTTTTCTAAGCATGCTATAATCACAAAAGAAATGTAAATGATTGATGCTTCCATCTAGCTCAATTTATGAAATCTTTCTTTTATATTTCTTCCTTGAAACAAGCTTTTGAATTTTTTTATTTAGCTTCTCCTTTTGGGTGCTTTGCCCCATGAGTTGATAACAAAGCTACGACTTCTAAATGCTTTGTTTTCAAGTATTACCACTTGATACATAAGCACCACAAGCATTTGATTAGAGGACTTCATTAAGCTCATTTTTCTTTTCTTTTCTTAACTCTCTAATCATTGATGCTCAGAGCCTTGAGCTTTGAGGGAGTGCTTTTGCACTTTGAGCCTAGCCTTGACTTCTAAGTGTTTTGTTTTCAAGCATTTGGCTTGATACATAAACACCACAAGTACTTAGCAAATAAATTGCCATTGGTACTCAGAGCCTTCAGCTTTCTCACTCTTTCCCTTTTTCTTTTCTTGCTTTATTTTTGCATTTGCTTCTTCAAGGTTTTCATGATTTTCAAAAGATTTCACAAAATGTCCTAGATGAAAACTTCAATTAAATAAAATCTAATGCAATTAAGCAACAATCAAACATACTAGCTTACCAATACTTTTATGCACATGCTAAAATCTTCTTTAATGCCTTGTTTGTTTATGATCATGATACTTTGTTGCTTTTGAATTTACAAAACTCAAGTTGGTATTCATAATGACACAGCACCATGTTGCAAATTAAAAATCAACTATGCCTTTTCATACACACATGCATACAGAGAAGGTAAAGACAATCATGCAGTTTATAGTGCTTGAAACAAATGAGAGGAAAAAGAACTTTACAACCTTGTAGTTCATCTTCTCTATTGTTGTCATTTTCCTCCCATTCTCCTCCTTCCATACCAAACTCAGAATGCTTGCTCATCCTCAAGCAAATATTAGAACCGTGGCTATGGGGCTAAGATGGATCATGAATGTCTTACACAAGAAATGTTAGTAGTACATGTGTTTCAAGCAAGCAAAATTAAAGATAATAATCAAGGCACAAGAGACAGAGACATTGTGATTGCAAGCTTAAGAAGGTGAGCATAATACTTTGCATAAAGAATAAGTGGCACACCAAACTTAATGTGACACTTTCACTTGGAATCAATGCAAGTATCCAGTAAAGATTTGAAGCAAACTGTGTTGCATAGCAACACCAAACTTAGAATGCAATCCTATGTCAATTTATTTGAACTAAAACTAAACAAAAGACGGAAAAAAAAACTATGGAAAAAAAACCGGAGAAGGTTGGCAAAGATGAGGCCATTACGGCTCGCCTTTAGGTGTCCTCTTCGGGATAACGTCATTTAAAGAACAAGAGTCAGCACAATGTAAAAAAAAAAATGAAAAAAAACGGAAAAAAACGGGAAAAAACTGTGGAAAAAAAAACCGGAGGAGCTT
>NC_142437.1:54072500-54082500 GCF_059453495.1 Arachis ipaensis | reverse complement strand
TGTGGAAAAAAAAAACCTGAGGAGCTTGCCGAAGATGAGGCCATTACGGCTCGCCTTTAGGTGTCCTCCTCAGGATAGCGTCGTTTAAAGAACGAGAGTCAGCACAACGTAAAAAAAAAAAAAAAAAAAAAGGGAAAAAAACTATGGAAAAAAAACCGGAGAAGCTTGCCAAAGATGAGGCCATTACGGGTCGCCTTTAGGTGTCCTTCTCGGGATAATGATGAGTTATTTTGGTGAGAAACGAATTTCTACCAAAACACCCAAAACTAACCGGCAAGTGTACCGGGTCGTATCAAGTAATAAAAACTCACGGGAGTGAGGTCGATCCCACAGGGATTGAAGGATTGAGCAATTTTAGCTTAGTGGTTGATTTAGTCAAGCGAATCAAGTTTTGGTTGAGTGATTTGTGAATTGCAGAATGTAAATTGCATGAAATTAAAGAGAGCGGGAAAGTAAATTGCTGAAACTTAAAGAACAAGAAATTAAATGGCGGAAACTTAAAGTGCAAGAAATGTAAATTGCGGAATCTTAAAGTGCAAGAAATATAAATTGCTTGAAATGTAAAGGGGATTGGGATGTGGATTTGCAGAATTTAAACAAAGAAAAACTAAATTGCATCAAACAGAAGAGGGAAGGGGAATTGGGATTGAACCGGAAACAAAGCAGTAAAGTAAATGAACATAAGAGGCAGTAAACAGGGAATTGAAATGAGAATTTCAGATCTCAGGATCCAGAGACTAGAAAACCAAGTCTAGATCTCAATGCCTTCCTAGATCCAATAAGAACCATAGCAAGGAAATTGTAAATTGCAAAGAAAAGAGATGAAGATCAAGTAACAGAAACAGAAATGCTAATTCAATTAACAGTAAAGGAAACAGAGAGATCCAAGATTGAGATTGAAACAGAATTTCTTCAATTCTCCAATCCAAGATCCAAGACAAAAGTCAAATGAAATTGAAAGCAATGAAAGCAAGAAATTAAAGTTCACTCAAGTTCAAAAGCTCTTCGAAAACTATTATGAAAATTCTAAAAGGAAAGCTCTAAAAGAAAACTCTCCCGAAAAAGCTCTCTAAACAAATTGAATTCTATCCTATTTATACACTTTCCAAAATGATCTTCAAGCCTTGAGTTGGGCCTTTGTTCTTGGTGGAATTGGGTTGAAAGAGGCCTTGGTTGATTGCTCTTGAAGATTGAAGAAGAACCGAAGTGAACCAATTGAACCGGAAATGGAGTTAGCCAACGTTGGTCTTCAACGTTAGGGTCAAAGTTAGGGGTCTAACTTTGACCCTAACTTTTCATATCAGCAAACCACATTCTTCTGGTTTAGACGTTGGCGCCAACGTTAGGGGTCTAACTTTGACCCTAACGTTGGCCTTGCTTGGTGTGATTGGTGCCAACGTTAGCCTCCACGTTAGGGGGCTAACGTTGGCGCAAACGTTGCCTACTCCCCCATTGTGATTTAAGTGCCAACGTTAGCCTCCAAGTTAGGGGGCTAACGTTGGCGCAAACGTTGGTAGCCCAGGGAGAAACTCTCAAGTTCCAACGTTAGCCTCCAAGTTAGGGGGCTAACGTTGGAGCTAACGTTGGCTACTTCCAAAGAGTGATTCATATGCCCAACGTTAGCCTCCAAGTTAGGGGGCTAACGTTGGGGCTAACTTCATGCAACCCGGTTCAATTTTCACTTATTCCATTGTCCTCTCTTCACTCCTAGCCATTCCTCTTTGCTTCAACCTTTCTCCAAGCCTTCTTCACCTATCATTGATCAACCAAACTAATCAAAGTTTTGCTCAAAATCATGAGGTATTCAATCTTCCACAATATGCAACAAATATAGTTCAAAACCTCATGAAATGGCATGAATTCACATATGGTTGGTTCAATCAAGGGAAACATGAAAATCTACTCAATTAGCTTGCTTGTAGCTTAAGAAAGTGCATAATTCTAATGAAAACAAAAGAAAAAGACTAGCTAAAATGGGCTAGGATGACTTGTCATCACAACACCAAACTTAAAGCTTGCTTGTCCCCAAGCAAGAAATGAATTTATTAAGAAGAAAGAATGAAATGGAAGAGGAAGTTCATGCTAGCAAAGTGTTATTGATAGTTCATGGGGTTTTATGTGGATATGCAAATGCTCACTTCTTATTGACTCCTAGGCCTAGAAAGTTTCCTTCAAGTTTCAAGTGACATACTGCTATGACCTCTCATTATTCCTTTATCCTTGGCTATTACTTTATTCAAAAGCTTTATTTGAGTGTCATGTGTAGCAAGTTCATTTTCTTTTTATACTTGACACATTATTCACCATAGACACTTGGCTCACATTCCTTCTTAAAACATTGATGCCCAGCACCTCTTTGGGCTACTAAATGCTTTGTAGTTAGGTTGCTCTTGATAGTGGATTTTCAGCTGATGATCCCGGGTTAGTTAACCCAAGTCACCAAGTGTTGAGGCACTCCTAAGAGCTTACTAATCCAAGCAGATCCTAGTACAAAAACATCACAGGCATATATTTCAGAGTTCAAGCTATTGGTGTCCAGCTTTATTTCTTTTTGTTTTTCTTTTGTTTTGCCACCTTTTAGCTTTCTTTGTTCTTTCTTTCTTTTTTTTGTTTTTCTTTCTAACCAAGGAATTCTATTCAATTGAGATTCATAGACAATAGGCCACTCTCTACTTAGAAGGAGATATCTTAGCTCTTTATTCACTAAAGTGAGTTATAATGCAATCACACACACCACCACTTACTTTTATTCCACTTCTAACTAACAGAGACCATTTCACTTCACATTCAAACTGTTCTTTTATTAAATTTAAAGATGCAGGGGACAACACATACTTCTTGTTAAGTGAAAATGAACACACAAGCCAACACATGAACTAGCTTACTTATTTTGAAATAACCAACACAATGCAAAGACTTTTAAATGACTACAAAAAAAAAAAAAAAAAAATTTCAAAAACAGATTGGAACAGATAGAATGCATGTTGTGATGATCAAGGAGCAAATCCACCTTTTATTTGTCATGCCTTTTCTTTCTCCTTTCATATACTTGGCTGCTAGTGTTCCCACCATCTTTGTTTGGTGGTTCTTGATCTTGCCAAAAGCCAGCCTTGTTCATAGCCTCCTCCACTCTATCTTCAAGTCTCATAGCCCTGTTCACTTCCATCTCACTTCTCATTTTGAAAAATTCATCAAAAGTTGGGAATGCCGGATCCATGTGATGCAAATGTTCTCCAATATAGTTTAGTTTGATTTGGCTATTGACATTGTAATCGGCTTGCACTTCATACCTTGCTTCTTGGAGTGTTGTGAACTCCTTGAAGGCCTTCAAACTTTCAGCTTGCATTTGTTCCAACTTCCCAAAAGATTCATGAGATTGAAAGGCATGTTCTTCTTGCATCGCAAGAAATCTTGACTCGAATTCATTTTGTTTGTTGATTATTCTCAGCTCTCTTTCTTCTTGTGCTTGTTGGTTTTGCATGTACAGAGAATGATATTCCTCTTGCCTTGCTTGGATTCTTGTGTATTGCTGAGATAACCTCCCTATTGCTTCTTGCATTTGAGTCATGTCCATATTGCCTTGTGAGAAAAAGTGTGGCTGTTCCTCCTCCTCTTGTGGCTCTTCTTCCATGTGGGGCTCATCTTCTTCCATTTGCTCTTCTCTTTCCCTTCCTCCATGTGGCCTTCGGCCTTGGTGTGCTTCAAGGGGCATCGTCATTCGTTCAATAGTTATGGGCATGCCTTGGCTTAGCCACATTGGATTCTCCTCTTCCAATGGAACTTTGGCCTTTGCACACAACTTCCAAATGGTGCTTGGATAGTACAACCAAGATCCGGCCGAATTTTTTTTCAGCTATCTTTAGGATGTCTCTTGCAAGGATCTCATGAACTCTTATCTCTCCACCCACCATGATACAATGCAGCATTAAGGCTCTCTCCCTGTTAACTTCTGAGGTGTTCACTGTCCCCAGAATTGACCTTTTCATCAACTCATACCATCCTTTTGCCTCCGGAATGAGGTTACATCTCTTCAAGAACTTGTATCTGTTCTTGTCATCTCCCTCCCATCTTGAGTTCTCAAAACAAATGTCTCTTGCAATCTCTTCATAATTTTGATCCTCAGTCAATCTTTGTTGGTATCCCGGTTCATCAAAGCGCACTGACTTTAGTTTCAAAACTTTCTTGATTGCATCTGGGCCAAAGTCTACTTCCACCCCACGCACATAGCTCTTGTACGTTGGGGGTTCACGCATGTCAATCCTTGGGGCATTTGCATAAAACTCTCTTATAATATTGGCATTAATTCGAGAGATTGGTGATGTAAGTTCCTCCCATCTCCTCTTCCGGATCTTGTTCTTTATTTCTTGACACCCATCATCCGGCAACATGAATGGAATCTCAGGATAAATTTTTTTCTCGTTCATCCATTGAATTTGCATTTGATGAGACCAAGACTTGAACTTCCATTGGTCATACTCATGTGTTTCTTCCTCTACTATTGGATCTTTTCCTTTTCGTCGTTTGGTTCTTGAGGAGGATGCCATAATCACTTGGTTGGTTGAGAGGGAATGTGGAGAGTGTTGGAGAGTTTGATGTGTGGTTGGAGGAAAAAGAGGTTCGGACTGAACTTGCTAGGGAATTATGAAGAGAAGATTGAGTGTTTGGAGTTTAAAGTAAAAGAAAAGGTTGCACAAGACTTGTAATGTTGAGGAGTGATTCGGTCATGTGCATGGCTTGAAGGTGGTATGCTTTTATATGAGAAATAGAGGGCTAGGATGCAATTAAGCACCATGGGGATCAAGGGTGTGCATGTATGGATGAATGAAGACAAAATTTGCTCCTTCCCTAGCCTTTGCCGTGATCATTTTCAATGAGGGGCAGATTTCTTCCTTGAAGCATGTGATATGATTTTGTCCTTATGCTAAGCTTTCTTTTGTCTTGTCCTTCTTTTCATTGAAGATTCTTTGACCTCCTAGTCATCACAACAAGACACATGCATTAGTCTTATCCCACCGTAGCAATATTATTCTTTTTAGTTAAAAATATGTGAACTATCAATTCTTATCTCATGTGAGCCGTGACACTTCCTTTGGGGGACACCAAACTTGATGTTTGGTAATATATAAGGAAAATGAGTTTCTTCCTCCAATTAGTGAAGTTTAAATGTTCATAAGAATTGTTTTCATCATACTTTTCTTTTTCTCTTTTTTTTTTTTTTTTTTTTTTTTTTCATGAAGGATTAATTGTATCCTTGAATTGGTGCATCAAGGTTTGATGAACACCAAACTTGCTTCTTGTCAAAGGGTTCATCACAATTAATACCTTCATTAAAAGAAAATTCTATTTATAAGGTTTTGAAAAAAATGACAAATGTATGATTATTGATGCATGAATTTCAGATTCTCATGAAGCTATGTGGACACCAAACTTAGTGTTCGGCCATATGCTCTATCAAAACATTTTAAGCATGTAAAACAAAATTCTTTATGATATTGGTTAAGTGTGCTTAAAGATATATCAACTTAGCATATGTTTCAAAATAGTGCATGCAATAAGTGGACATGTTCATGAAAAGAGAAAAGAATTCATGCATCAGGTGACCATAGTTTATTGAATGTAAAATGACAAGAATCTTAAAGCATGGGTTGCCTCCCATGGAGCGCTCTTTTATTGTCACTAGCTTGACATTGAAGCTTTCTTTTATGGTGGTTGATGACTGTAGTGCCTCAACTTGTCCCCTCTGATCGTGAGCTTCTTCTTTGTTCCTTGGTGCTCTATCTCAGCATGTTCTAGTGATAATATTTTGCTCACAGTGTAGTAATCGTTAGTCTGTTGGTCTGTTCCCAGTTGTTGATAGACTAACTGCACTTTGTCACCTTTGAAGAGCCCTTCTGTTGGGATTTTTTTGTTCTTCCACCCCTTTTTGATTCTGTTTTTGTTTTTCTTCCTTCCTTTTGTTAATTCTTCTTCTTTGAAAACAGGCTCCCTTTTGAAATTCCTTTTCTTAGTTGCCAATACTACAATGTTCCCTTGAGCTTCTTCATTACTTTGCACAGTCTCTTTCTCTTTTTGGCCTGCTGTATCGTCTATCTCTTGCTTGGGAGGGCAGTTGTTGTTTGTCTTGTTGATTTCCTCCCTCCACTGCAGATTCTCCTTGTCTGTTTCTGTACCATCCTTCTTTTCATTACTGTTCGGTGTTTCTGGTAGTACACTCAGAGTGATACTTTCATTATGCATCCTGAGGGTTAATTCTCCTTGCTCTATGTCTATGATGGCCCTAGCAGTGGCTAAAAACGGTCTTCCCAGTATAATGGAATCGCCCTCATCCTGATTCGAATCCAGGATCACAAAATCTGCTGGGAAGATGAATCTGTCTACTTTGACTAGAAGGTTCTCAATTATACCACTGGGGCATATCACTGATTTGTCCACCAATTCTAGAGACATCTGTACCGGTTTTACCTCTTTTATGCCTAACTTTTTCACTAGAGAAGCAGGCATCAGATTGATACTAGCTCCCAAGTCACACATCGCCTTCTTGATAGTCATACTGCCAATGGCGCAGGGTAGAAAGAAACTCCCAGGGTCCTCAAGTTTGGGAGGAAGTCCCTTCTGGATTAGTGCTCTGCATTCCTCAGTGAGCAGTACAGTTTCATTAACTTGCCAACTCCTCTTCTTGTTGATAAGTTCCTTCAAGAACTTTGCGTACAGGGGCATTTGCTCAAGTGCTTCAGTTAAGGGAATATTGATTTCTAACTTCTTGAAGATTTCAAGAAATTTTGGGAAGTGTTGGTCCTTAGTTTCCTTGTTAAACCTTTGAGGATATGGCAAGGGAGGAGTGAAGTTATTTCCCTGCCTTTGGTCCTCAGTTGGCTCTTCAATTACTTCCTTTCCCTTTCTTGATTTTTGTGGCTGATCTTCTTTTTCTTGAGCTTGATCCTGAGTTGGCTTGCTTGCTGCCTCCTTCTTGTCATTGACTTTCTCTTCTTCAGCTTGTTTCTTGTCACTTTCCTTTGGCTTCTTGGTTGCTTCTTCATTTTTCACCAAGACTTTTCCACTCCTCAATTGTATTGCCTTGCATTCTTCCTTAGGATTTGGGATTGTGTCACTTGGCAGTGAGCTTGAAGATTTCTCAACAGAAATCTGTTTGGAGATTTGCCCAATTTGCCTCTCTAGGCTCTTCATGGAGGCTTCATGGTTCTTGGTTGTCATTTCTTGGTGTTTCCACATTTTGTCTATCAAGGTTTCCAAGTTGGTGAGTCTGTGAGATTCAGGTGATGCTTGTGGTGGGTTGTGAAATGTGGATGGTGGATGGTAGACATTTTGGTTGGTGGGTTGGTTATTAGATTGGTAATGGTTGGGGTTGGAGTAGTTGTTTTGAGGTTTTCTGTAGGGGTTTTGGTTGGTTTGCTGCTGGTTGTGGTTTTGGTTGTTTCTTAAAGTGTTTTGGTTTGAGTTTCTCTGCCATGGTTGTTGATTTTGGTTGTGATTGTCTCCCCACCTAAGGTTTGGGTGGTTCTTCCAAGAAGGGTTGTAAGTGTCACCATATACTTCATTTGGCCCAGAATTTTGGTTGTGCATGTACTGGACTTGTTCTTGTTGTTGCTCCTCTTGAGTCTCTTCACTCTGACCCCATGTGGTTGATGGCTGGCTAGTGTTGACTGCTGCAACTTGGAGACTGTCAATCCTCTTAGCCATTTGCTCAAATTGTTGTTGAAATTGCTGCTGCATCATCTTGTTTTGAGCTAGGATTGAATCCACTCCGTCTAGTTCCATTACTCCTCTTCTTTGTGATGGTTGGCGGCTTCTTTGATGAGCAAAGAAATATTGATTGTTGGCCACCATGTCCACAAGATTCTGAGCTTCCTCAGCAGTTTTCATTAGTTGTAGTGAACCTCCAGCAGAATGATCTAATGCCTCCTGAGATTTCAATGTCAGGCCTTCATAGAAATTTTGCAGCACATCCCATTCATTGAACATCTCTGGAGGGCACTTTCTGATTAAGGCTTTGTACCTCTCCCATGCTTCATACAAGGATTCAGCATCTAATTGTGTGAATGTCTGCACCTCAGTTTTCAGCCTGATGACTCTCTGGGGTGGATAGAATTTGGCTAGAAATTTAGCCACCAAGTCATCCCAACTAGTGATACTTGCTTGGGGAAAAGTTTCAAGCCATTGTGCAGCCTTATCCCTTAATGAGAACGGGAACAGCAGAAGCTTGTAAGTCTCAGGATTCACACCATTGGATTTGACAGTGTCACAGATCCTCAAGAAGGTAGATAGATGTTGATTTGGATCCTCCAATGGTCCTCCTCCAAATGAGCAGTTATTCTGGACCAATGTGATGAGTTGTGGCTTTAGTTCAAAGTTATTTGCATTGACATTAGGGGTGAGAATGCTGCTTCCACAATGTCTAGCATTTGCAAAAGTATAGGAAGCCAATACTCTCCTCTGTTGTGGTGGATTATTAACTCCTTCTCCTGGATTAGATGTATCTCCTTCCATCTCGTGGTATTCTTCCTCAGATTCTTCTTCTCCAACAATACTTTTCCCTCTTTCGGCTCTTCTTAACCTCCTGAGAGTTCTTTCGTCTTGTTCATGAAAATTGGGTATGGCTCTTTGTGTACCTGACATACAAGCAGAACATAAGAGCACACAAACCAGTGATACTTCAATCTACTGCTAGAATGAAGTTTTAGTTAGCTTAAGCAAAAATTCAAACAGTTAGTGGGTTAATCAAAGGTTAAAGAAAAATAAAGAAAAAGTGCTTGATCTAGATTACCACCTCACTTAATCATTGTCAATCTAATCAATCCCCGGCAACGGCGCCAAAAACTTGATGAGTTATTTTGGTGAGAAACGAATTTCTACCAAAACACCCAAAACTAACCGGCAAGTGTACCGGGTCGTATCAAGTAATAAAAACTCACGGGAGTGAGGTCGATCCCACAGGGATTGAAGGATTGAGCAATTTTAGCTTAGTGGTTGATTTAGTCAAGCGAATCAAGTTTTGGTTGAGTGATTTGTGAATTGCAGAATGTAAATTGCATGAAATTAAAGAGAGCGGGAAAGTAAATTGCTGAAACTTAAAGAACAAGAAATTAAATGGCGGAAACTTAAAGTGCAAGAAATGTAAATTGCGGAATCTTAAAGTGCAAGAAATATAAATTGCTTGAAATGTAAAGGGGATTGGGATGTGGATTTGCAGAATTTAAACAAAGAAAAACTAAATTGCATCAAACAGAAGAGGGAAGGGGAATTGGGATTGAACCGGAAACAAAGCAGTAAAGTAAATGAACATAAGAGGCAGTAAACAGGGAATTGAAATGAGAATTTCAGATCTCAGGATCCAGAGACTAGAAAACCAAGTCTAGATCTCAATGCCTTCCTAGATCCAATAAGAACCATAGCAAGGAAATTGTAAATTGCAAAGAAAAGAGATGAAGATCAAGTAACAGAAACAGAAATGCTAATTCAATTAACAGTAAAGGAAACAGAGAGATCCAAGATTGAGATTGAAACAGAATTTCTTCAATTCTCCAATCCAAGATCCAAGACAAAAGTCAAATGAAATTGAAAGCAATGAAAGCAAGAAATTAAAGTTCACTCAAGTTCAAAAGCTCTTCGAAAACTATTATGAAAATTCTAAAAGGAAAGCTCTAAAAGAAAACTCTCCCGAAAAAGCTCTCTAAACAAATTGAATTCTATCCTATTTATACACTTTCCAAAATGATCTTCAAGCCTTGAGTTGGGCCTTTGTTCTTGGTGGAATTGGGTTGAAAGAGGCCTTGGTTGATTGCTCTTGAAGATTGAAGAAGAACCGAAGTGAACCAATTGAACCGGAAATGGAGTTAGCCAACGTTGGTCTTCAACGTTAGGGTCAAAGTTAGGGGTCTAACTTTGACCCTAACTTTTCATATCAGCAAACCACATTCTTCTGGTTTAGACGTTGGCGCCAACGTTAGGGGTCTAACTTTGACCCTAACGTTGGCCTTGCTTG
>NC_142437.1:54065000-54067500 GCF_059453495.1 Arachis ipaensis | reverse complement strand
ACAAGAGTCAGCACAATGTAAAAAAAAAAAAAAACTGAAAAAAAACGGGAAAAAACTGTGGAAAAAAAACCGGAGCAGCTTGCCGAATATGAGGCCATTACGGCTCGCCTTTAGGTGTCCTCCTCAGGATAGCGTCGTTTAAAGAACGAGAGTCAGCACAACGTAAAAAAAAAAAAAAAAAAAAAAAAAAAAAAAAAAAAAAAAAAAAAAAAAAAAAACGGAAAAAAACTATGGAAAAAAAACCGGAGAGGCTTGGCAAAGATGAGGCCATTACGGGTCGCCTTTAGGTGTCCTCCTTGGGATAACGTCATTTAAAGAACAAGAGTCAGCACAATGTAAAAAAAAAAAAAAAAAAAAAAAAAAAAAAAAAAAAAATTAAACTGAAAAATAAACTGAAGAAAAAACGGAAAAAAACTATGGAAAAAAAACCGGAGAAGCTTGGCAAAGATGAGGCCATTACGGCTCGCCTTTAGGTGTCCTCCTCGGGATAACGTCATTTAAAGAACAAGAGTCAGCACAACGTTAAAAAAAAAAAAAAAAAAAAAAAAAAAAAAAAAACGGAAAAAAACTATGGAAAAAAAACCGGAGAAGCTTGGCAAAGATGAGGCCATTACGGCTCGCCTTTAGGTGTGCTCGTCGGGATAACGTCATTTAAAGAACAAGAGTCAGCACAACGTAAAAAAAAAAAAAAAAAAAAAAAAAAAAAAAAAAAAAAAAAAAAACTGAAAAATAAACTGAAGAAAAAACGGAAAAAAACTATGGAAAAAAAACCGGAGAAGCTTGGCAAAGATGAGGCCATTACGGGTCGCCTTTAGGTGTCCTCCTCGGGATAACGTCATTTAAAGAACAAGAGTCAGCACAACGTAAAAAAAACAAAAAAAAAAAAAACGGAAAAAAACTATGGAAAAAAAACCGGAGAAGCTTGGCAAAGATGAGGCCATTACGGCTCGCCTTTAGGTGTCCTCCTCGGGATAACGTCATTTAAAGAACAAGAGCCAGCACAATGTCAAAAAAAAAAAAAACTGAAGAAAAAACGAAAAAAAATATGGGAAAAAAAAACGGAGAAGCTTGCCAAAGATGAGGCCATTACGGCTCGCCTTTAGGTGTCCTCCTTGGGATAACGTCATTTAAAGAACAAGAGTCAGCACAATGTAAAAAAAAAAAAAATAAAAAAAAATAAAAAAACTGAAGAAAAAACGGAAAAAAACTATGGAATAAAAACCGGAGAAGCTAGGCAAAGATGAGGCCATTACGGCTCGCCTTTAGGTGTCCTCCTCGGGATAACGTCATTTAAAGAACGAGAGTCAGCACAATGTAAAAAAAAAAAAAAAAAAAAAAAAAACTGAAGAAAAAACGGAAAAAAACTATGGAAAAAAAACCGGAGAAGCTTGCCAAAGATGAGGCCATTACGGCTCGCCTTTAGGTGTCCTCCTTGGGATAACGTCATTTAAAGAACAAGAGTCAGCACAATGTAAAAAAAAAAAAAAAAAAAAACTATAGAAAAAACGGAAAAAAACTATGGAAAAAAAACCGGAGAAGCTTGGCAAAGATGAGGCCATTACGGCTCGCCTTTAGGTGTCCTCCTCGGGATAACGTCATTTAAAGAACGAGAGTCAGCACAACGTTAAAAAAAAAAAAAAAAAAAAAAAAAAAAAAAAAAAAACTGAATAAAAAACGGAAAAAAACTATGGAAAAAAAACCGGAGAAGCTTGGCAAAGATGAGGCCATTACGGCTCGCCTTTAGGAGTCCTCCTCGGGATAACGTCATTTAAAGAACAAGAGTCAGCACAATGTAAAAAAAAAAAAAAAAACTGTAGAAAAAACGGAAAAAAATATGGAAAAAAAACGGAGAAGATTGCCAAAGATGAGGCCATTACGGCTCGCCTTTAGGTGTCCTGCTTGGGATATCGTCATTTAAAGAACAAGAGTCAGCACAATGTAATAAAAAAAATAAACTGAATAAAAAAACTGAAGAATAAACGGAAAAAAACTATGGAAAAAAAACCGGAGAAGCTTGCCAAAGATGAGGTCATTACGGCTCACGTTTAGGTGTCCTCCTCGGGATAACGTCATTTAAAGAACAAGAGTCAGCACAATGTAAAAAAAAAAAAAAAAAAAACTGAAAAAAACGGAAAAAAACTGTGGAAAAAAAAAAACCGGAGGAGCTTGCCGAAGATGAGGCCATTACGGCTCGCCTTTAGGTGTCCTCCTCAGGATAGCGTCGTTTAAATAACGAGAGTCAGCACAACGTAAAAAAAAAAATGAAAAAAAAAACTGAAGAAAAAACGGAAAAAAACTATGGAAAAAAAACCGGAGAAGCTTGGCAAAGATGAGGCCATTACGGCTCGCCTTTAGGTGTCCTCCTCGGGATAACGTCATTTAAAGAACAAGAGTCAGCACAATGTAAAAAAAAAAAAAAAAACTGAAAAAAAACGGGAAAAAACTGTGGAAAAAAAACCGGAGCAGCTTGCCGAAGATGAGGCCATTACGGCTCGCCTTT